>NC_133654.1:71915998-72097844 GCF_009905375.1 Apium graveolens
AACAAAATCTGCTTCTGTGCTTGCCTTTTTTTGCAAACAAACAGAGGATTTCTGTGTAATCTTTGAATAACCTTTCAAACAAAAATTAGTTACCCAAACTACAATGTCTCTATATATATCACTGCCTTGTCTTACCATGTATCTTCACAAGCTAGCTAGCTTACAATGTCTTCTTCAATTCTTTGTTTCCCTATTCTCCTTTTATCACTCCTTTCCATTGTAATCTCACCAGCTCAAGCAATTGTGCCTGCTAACGAAACTTTTATATACACAAATCAGGGCGCACTTGGGGATTATATTCTCGAATATGATGGCAATTACCGTGACTTGCCCCGTGGGCGACAACCATTTAGGCTTTGTTTCTTTAACAACACTCCTACTGCCTTCATACTCGGACTACGCATGGGTCATCCTAGGTCCTCGTCAGGCATGCGCTGGGTCTGGGATGCCAATCGTTCAAAACCAGTAAAAGAGAATGCAACATTGACATTTGGCACCGACGGGAACCTTGTGCTGGCTGATGTTGATGGCACGGTGGCTTGGCAAACTGGCACTGCCAACAAAGATGTTGTACGACTAAGATTACTCGGAAACGGTAATTTGGTGTTATATGATTCCAAGGCCAAAGTTGTTTGGCAAAGTTTTGATCACCCAAGTGATGCACTTCTTGTCGGCCAAGGGCTCCTCTCCAATGGGCAGAACAAAATCGTTAGTCGACTTTCCAATATCGACGCCTCAAATGGGCCGTATTCATACGTATTGGAGAATAGCTACCTATCAATGTATTACAAGCCGGCCAATGTCGAAATTCCCATACTCTATTACAAAATTATGATCGGAAGAACCGAAAAGGACAAAGTAACAAAAGTTCAATTTAGTATTGACCCCTTTATTACAATAGAGCGTGACGAGCCTTGGGCTTATCTGTTCAGACTCGAGTCCTTTGTGGACAATTCTAGCACCCCTTTTGACAGTGAATATTTTTCAAGACCAAAATACAATACTACTTACTCCTGGCTTCGTGTTGGTATGGATGGAAACCTAAAAATCTATACATACGAACCGCACGTTGATTATAATGCATGGGAGACTACGTATAGGCTCTTCGATAGAAATGAAGGGGATGAGAGCGAATGTATATTGCCGGAAAGATGCGGATCCTTTGGAGTTTGCAGTGATAATCAGTGTGTAGCTTGTCCGACCCCTAATGGGCTTTTAGGATGGAGCAAGAAATGTGCACCACCAGCTTTGCCAGCATGTGGTAAGGGGGCCGTCGACTACTTTAAAGTTGTAGGTGTTGAACATTTTACAACTAGTGTCACAAGTGGAACTCCACGAACCACACTGGGTGATTGCCGGAAGAAATGCGACTCGGACTGTAAATGTTTGGGATTTTTCTACAGGGAAGAATCATCATCGTGCTTCTTGGCTCCTGTTTTAGGCGCTTTAAACGAAGTGTCTAATACATCTCACGTCGCTTACATTAAGATGTCCAAGTAATTTGTCAACCAGATATTGTCTCTTTTCTTTTCTGTATCTTGTTTTATTTTGTCTTTCGGTGTAGCATCGGACATCAACGGTGCAGCAAATAATTTCTACATGGAAAAAGTGTTTTTACATGGATTTTTTTTCGTAACATTCTAAGTGATGCGGATAAGGTTTGCCTCTGAATAGATTATGCTGGAAGATACTTGGATTTTCTTGTTTAATCTTTATACTATCTTCCAAGAAACTATGCAACATATTATTGGTGTCATGTGAACTATCAGACTGTACTGTACTGTAAGACCTATCTCAACTTTCTCGGACGCCTTGAGTTGTATAAAAATTTACCTGAGTGTTGAAGAAGTGAAAAGATATATATATATATATGTATAACATTCTATATGAAATAATCAATCAACAATCAATCGATCGTACCCAATAATACCGTCTAGGACAGTGTTTGGGGAGGGTATATCGTACACAGCCTTACCATCATTCCAAAGAATGAAGATTCTGTTTCCCCAAAAGACCCCCGGCTTGTATGTGTGCACAAATGTGTGTGTGCACAAATATGTGTGTCCTAGGTAAGCAATGATCCATAAACATAAGTACAGTAAGTACATCAGCCCATGGCCTTCTTCACATGGGACTTACCGTAAAAAGTTTCGTTCATTAATTCATTGTCGTAAGCCCCTTCTATTTCACATTTTGCACTCCTTTTGATGCCTCAAACTCAATATTTCCCTTGGAGATCACTCTCCAAACTAAATATTTGAATTACCACAAACCTGTTCAAAAAAAACTAAAACAACACACAACCCATCTACCATATAGTTAGTCATATAGCTTTAAAAAGCGACATTGTAGCACCTACATGAGCAACTAAAACTATTAATAACTATGAGAACAAACTACCAAACTTATTAAGTATAAGAACTAGACAAAGAAAATTATTACAAGCTACCAAAAAGTGCACTAAATTACAAACTACACATGCAAACTACGAAAGTCCAAACTAATCTGACACCCTAATCCTCCTGCGCCAAGATCTCCTATCCGAGGTCATGTCATCACTGAGGTCTAGGGCCCTTAAGTCCAGCGTGAGTAGATCAGTCCAAGTCCTCCTTGGCCTCCCTCTCTTTCTCGATCCCGATACCACTAAATCCTCCACCCTGCGCACTGGAGCAGCTACCCTTCTTCACCTAATATGCCCAAACCAACGCAGTCGACCTTCCATCACTTTTTCTGCAATAGGCGCAACTCGTAATTTATTCCTGAAAAAACCATTTGACAATCTATCCAACCTGCTACGTCCACAAATCCACCTTAACATTCTCATTTCCGCCACCTCTAACCTACACTCTTGAGCCTTTTTCAATGCCCAGCACTCCGACCCGTATAACAAGGCCGGTCTGATCGCTACCCTATAAAATTTTGCTTTTACTCTGAAAGGAACCCTCCTATCACACAATACTCCTGTAGCAGCCCTCCATTTTAGCCATCCTGATTTGATACGATGTGTAACATCCGCATCTATCCCCCCTTCCTTATGCAAAACGGAACCCAAATACCTGAATTTATCTTTAGGGGGCAAAACTTGATCGCCCATCAGAACATCCACCCCTCGTCATAAGGTAGATTACTGAAGTTACACCACAAATATTCCGTCTTAGACCGACTAACCCAAAATCCATTAGACTCCAATATATATCTCCATCGCTCTAATGTTACATTAACTGCAACCCTTGTCTCCTTAATTATGACTATATCATCCGCGAATAACATACACCAAGGTACACTATCCTGAATTCCCCTAGTTAGAACATCCATTATAAATGCGAAAAGAAATGGGCTTAGCGAGGATCCTTGGTGAAGTCCTATTCCTACCGGAAAATAATGTGTATCCCCAACTGGTGTTCAAATACACGTCCTTACCTGAAAATACATTTCTTGTATCGCCCCCAAATATATCCATGGCACCCCTTTAGCCACCAAACTTTTCCAAATTACCTCACGCGGAACACTATCATATGCTTTCTCCAAATCTATGAACACCAAGTGTAAGTCTTTACTATGTACACGATATTTCTCGATCAACTGTCTAAGAAGGTGAATTGCTTCCAAGGTCGACCTGCCCGGCATAAAGCCAAATTGATTTTCTGTCACTTCCACCTTACTTCTTAACCTAGTTTTAATCACTCTTTCCCATAATTTTCATAATATGACATTTAAGTTTAATACCACGATAATTGCTACAGTCCTGTGCATCACCCTTATTTTTATAGATCAGCACTACCATGCTAAGCCTCCATTCCTGCAGTATGTCACTAGTCCGAATATAATAACTCCAATACAACATTACAATCCAGATATTTTGTAAAAAATTAATGACCGAATATATTAGAAGTGCCAAAAAATACGATATACTAAAAATATCTATATATATTTGATAATTTGGGGTACATGTGCTTAGGGTTCCTTACACCTCTAGTAGATGGCCTGTGTAGCATTGACACTTTTTCCTAAACAATCTGAATATCAGCGTATAAAATTTGAACAGGTTTTCAGTCGTAGTTAGTTTCAATTTTTACTCTGATCTCTCCCCCTTCCACTTCTATCTCACGCCTTAATAAAAAAAATAGGTGCAAGCTTCCTAAAAGAAAAATCTTGGAATCAAATTACTAGAATGCATTTTTCAAAAAAGTTGTTTTTAAACTTCATTTTCAAAAAAATAATCCGAATTTGCTATCTATAATACAACTTAAATATTTCAATATTTGAAGAAATTTATTTTAAATTAATTGATGTTGCATGGATTGTCTTATGTGGCAACGTCAATCAACCTTAAAAACTCTTTAAAAAAATCAGAGTCATTTTATAGTTTAAAAGTTGTCAAGCGTATTTTTCAAAATGATATTTTTAAAATTTCTTTATGCGATTATGATATATTTGAGATATTTTGGTAAAAACTAATCTTATTATATTCACTTTTGTGATTTATAAGTTCTAGTTTTAATGATTTATTGTTAAAATAATATTATTCGTTAAATAAAATTATTACATAAAATTAAAATTTTAACTTATGTTTTTAAATACACTTATTAACTTTTCAAAACAAAAAATTATTCATACTTTGGGGATATTTGTACCTCCGATTTTAGTTAATGTAACTAAAAAATATGAATATTGGGCTACATATGTCATTTATGTGAAGGTCAATTGTGATGCTGCTAGTTTCCGGGTTGACGTATGATGGATTGCTGGGAAGGCTATTATAATCCTTTTTATTTCAAAGAATATTATTCAATTTGTTAAGCAGTCTGAATATAAGACGATTATTTGTTTATATCATAAGAAAAATGGGGTTTTTCTACCGATGAATCTGTAAGAAATGGCCCAAAATCGGTAAAAAATAAGTCATTTCCTACCGATCAAGGACGATATGAAATACCTAAGTGGGAAATGTCATTGCCGGGAAATGAACATGATCGCGGTCAATGTGGACCCTACATGTTGACGTGTACAACCATGCCAAAGCAGATGCCACGGGGAAACACCTATTTCCTACCACAAATGGTAAGAAATAGGTATTTTCTACCAGTAGAAAAAAATACTTGTTGTGGTAAGAAATACTTATTTCCTACCTCTAGTGGTAGGAAATAAGAGCAGCGGCAGGAGATGAGGCAAAATGCGGAAGGAAATATGACAGATGACACATAAAAAGCATTTCCTACCACTAATTTGTTACCAGCGTCGGTGGGAAATGACTTGAAGACGGTAAGAAATGGCATGAAGATGGTAGGAAATGGCTTGAATGCAGTAGAAATTGTGTGTTAAGGTTTTTAAAAAATATTTCATTGATTTTATATATAACATATTTCCGAACAACATCAATGTCTAAATCTCAAATATGCAACCAAAATCGAAAATCATACATCATAAAATATAATTCATCTTACCACTATCATTTTATTTAAAATTATATATCATGCAAGTGTACTAAAATTACAAAAATTATATTAAATAAAAACTATCTTAAACACTAAAATCAACCATCCTCAAAGTGGGTTATCATCGTTTATCCTTCATCAACATTCGACATCGCATTCTTTATTTCTTTAACTATAATCTATAAGTTCCGGTTTGCATGTATTAAGTCCTATTAATTTACATAAGAAGTAAACAAGTAAAAATTAGTATCGAAGAATAAAAAGTTAACACATAAACAAAGTATTAAAAAACTAAAACACATACATGATATTTATGGAAAAAAATGAGATTAAAAGATGTATATAAATTGAAAGTTTAGTGAGGTGAAAAAATTAAACGCTTATGAGGAAAAGCACCTCCATGAGGGTCGCGGATTCAGGTCCCTACTACACAGCAGTTATAAACACATAGAGCTACCACGAGCACACAGGATACTAACATGAAATTTTGTGACAAAAAAGAAGGCCATTCTCAGTATTTAGAAACATAGAGCGAAAAGTTGTTTGATAGAAAGTTGGATACGTTGGATAGTATAAAACCTTATATAAAGAGATGATAAAAAAGTGTATATGAAAGAGTATAGATGGAGATGAAATGAGGTTGAAAAGAGTGAAGAGAGAAAAAGTAGAGGATGAGTAAAATTTTGAATTTCGAATTGGGCAAAAAATTTGAATTTTGTTTTGGGCGCAAACTTTCAAAATTTTCAAATTATTTAAAAATTTTGGGCATTTACTACCCACTTCCGGTTGGTTATAAGTTTGAACAAAAAATTTGAATTTTTTAGTTTGGAGCCATTTGAATTTGAATGTTGATTAAGGCGCCAACTTTTAAATTTTTTATTTTTTTTGAAATTTTGTGCATTTCCTACCAGCTTGCGGTAGGTTATGAGTTTAAATGAAAAATTTGAATTTTTTAGTTTGGCGTCTGTTATTACCTAACAATATAACAAAAGAATTACATAAGGGGGGTTGAATGAAATTCTAGTTACTTTTTGAAATTCTAAACATTCTTACAAAATATATAATTGTGCTTGAATATGCTTAAGTGCGGATAAACAATAGTTGTATTCAAGAACATAAAGTTAATAAACAAGTGTTTAAAAACTTTGTGGTGGATTGATCTTTCCATCAAAGATATATACATATATGTATATATATATGCATATATATGTATATATATCTATGTGTGTATATATATCTCTCTATGTGTGTGTGTGAAGAAATCTTTGTGATACAAAGTTGTACACAGCTGCTTACAAGTAACACAACTAAGAACTTGAGAGTACTAAGAATACAGTTTAGAAAGACTCTCTAGTTGATGTGCTTGAATGGTTTCTAATTTTCTTAGTGTTTTGTTACCAGTTACTATTGGTTTATATATCACCAAGTTACATGTGAAATAAGACAAAACATAAAACCTATCAACTAGGTCCAATCACATGTTTCTTCATTTCTCAATCCAATGCAATTCAATTAGATACATCATCTCTGAATGTCCATATTTTGTAGGGAAATAGAAATGCTTCATTTTCTTCTTAATTATGACTTCAGGCTGCCACATTCCTTTTGTATACAATCAACCCATGTGACTGTCAAGTCACGGTCAAGTCCCTTTCCACTGCTATTTTGGTTGATCATCTGTTGAGGCTTCATAGGTGTTATTTGTTGAAGCTTCATCTGTTACCCGTTGAAACTTGACTAGCTCATCCATTGAGAATGTACTCAGTTATCCGTTGAGCTTTATGAAGTCATCCGTTGAAAATATGTAGATTAGCAGTTTAAGTTGTGTCCATAGTAGTTGATACTCTTTCACTTATACAAAATTATAAGGCATTTTATATTTACAATTAACCCTCCTCTTTTGTATATCTTGCTAGTAGTCAACATGACTTAGAAATAACTAAAACTCCTAAATCCCCCAGCTATTCTAGTATACAGAATGTGCTACAAACTTATTCAAATAAGCTACTCTTTTAACGGATAAATAATTAGATCATCCACTGAAAGCTACAAAATATTTAACTTATCTACTTAAAGTGTTTTGGTAAGTTATCATCAAGCCTACCACATATTCCTAACGATGTCCCCCAATATATGTCTAATAGAATTATAGGCATAAATTCAGGTTGACTTGATGGTAACAAAATACCTTATTAAAATTAATATAGTAAACAATAGATAAATTACAAAATGCTTCAATTAAAAATTTAACCAAGAAAGTAAGGAATATTTACATGTAATTTTCAAGGTGCTTCCTTAGACTGAGCTAATTATTTCCTTTTCCTTAAATCCCTTGTAATCTTTCCCAACCTCTTATTATTCTCCTCAATCTGATTTTGGAGTTGTCTATAGAATTCAGCTTCATATTCATTGTTGATATCCAACATCTCCTGCATTTCTCCGAGTGTATCATTACTTGATATTTGCAACTGGTCCTCAAGTATGAAAAATATTTTGACAAACTTTTCATCTCTAAACTCCATCATCCAGTAAGGTCTCAAATGCACTCTATCACCAGTGTATGGGATAGTGAAAATTCTAGGTAGTGCATTTGGATCTCTCTAGCTTTGTCTGATATGGCTGATCTTGCTGAGTAATTCTGATTTGGCCACCTTAGTGAATCCAAAATCTTTTCTAATTACAGAGAATATCTTTAATAGGACATTTCATTGAGGATTCTGTAGAGAGTTCATGTAATCTCCTTGCCACCCTTGTATCTAAACACCAATCTTTTTGATAGCTTGTATGAAGCATCAATCCCCCTTATTTTTTCTAACTCATCCAGATAAAGATTGATGTATGAGAATTCTTTGATGTCACATATAAAGAGTTGATACTCCTTGTTGACTATAGGCTTGGGCTTGGAGATGGATTTGAATTGAGGTGGGTTAGACTTGATTCAAATGTATTTCTTTCTTGAGTTCTTTTTCTTGACTGGTAGTGGTAGATTTAGATCAGGCATAGGTAAAATTTCCCAATCTTTAGGTTCATCCTTAGGCACAATTGGATCACCATGAAAATTGACACCTGGATGAACCTTGTATTCAACTGGCTCCACAGTGGGCACAATTGGTTGACTTGAAGTGGTAGATTGAATTGGCTCAGTTTCCTTTTATGTAGGTCTACTTGGCCTTTTTTCCTTGGCTTTCACTCTGTTCCCTTTAGCCCACTCTGTCTTGGGTTCTTCTTTCTTATCGGTTTCAGTTGAAGTTGCAGGCATCTCCAATTTTTTTAACTGTTTTAATGGCTTTCTTTTTCTTTCTTTCCTGAGCTCCCAACCTTTAGTTTTCCTCATCTTTAGCTTCCCCAAACCGAGGGTGCCCAGTCATTACACATAGCATCTTTCCATATCTATAGATTCTGGCTATTCTTGACCTTAAGATGGCATCCTTGGTTGTTTTGAAGCTTGTTATAGATGCACCCATCCGCTTTTCTTCATCAGGCTTAGGTGGGGAGAAATCAACTAACATTGGGTGTTTTGTTGAAATTATGACACTTGCTTATTTGGTCTTTAGCACCACAAAGTTCTTGAATACATTTTTCATTGAAGGTTCACCCTCTTCTCTTTTCCCTAGCTTCATTGCATCCATGGTAATTGGCTTCAACAATATGGAGTTCTTCACAAATTTTTCTTGATTAGCAGTTGAACCAAATACTTGTGCAATCCTGTTATCAATTTGTTTCCTTTGTTGTTTTATCTTGAGCTCAGGTGCTGCAAGATTTATGAGTTTAATATTGTCCAAGGCTGGTGGATTTGAGATAGTAATAGCTGGAACTATCACTTTACTGACTTGAATGTGTACATTATTCTCCCCCTTTTTTATCATCAAGTAGAGCAGGGGTTGAAGTTGAGCAGCCACTAGCTATTGAAGTAGCTGAATTTGTTTGTCTTGTCCTTCCAGTATCTTGGCCACATAGTCTTCAACTTTAGATAATCTTTTAGTTAGGGCCTCAACCTTCCTTTTCAAGTCACTCTATTTCCTGAGCTTGAGTTGCACTTCTCTCACAGTTGATTTTGGAAGTTTCTGGTCAATCTTCTCATTCAACTCTTTCTTAACTACCTCAACTACATTCTTCATATCATGCACATCTTGAGTCTGTTGGAGATGTTTAATCTTGTGCAGTTTGAGAGACTCAAGATGGGCTTCTAATAGAGCTTTGGTGTTGGCATTTGTAGTGGCTTGAATGGCTGACTGAGTTTGGTTGATTAATTTGAACATGGTTGTTGTGAAATGATGATAGCTTCATTCTTTACTGAGCATTCATTCTGGAGCTTGAACAGAAGAACTAGGGCCTTCATCTCCCCCTAAGTTGGTGCCAGCCTCATCACCAAAATCATCCTCAAACTCGGAATCAGCATGAGCTCCAAAATTTGAGTCCACATCATTAGTTGTAGGAGGTAGCAAGGACAAAACAGCTTTATTCTGTCACATTGATGCTGTTGCTTGTACTAAATTGAGTGTCCTTTCTGTCTCCTCATTGCCCTGAACAGCCAGTGTTTGATAGGCTGTGACAGGGTGAGTAAATGTCTCAACATCTAGGGAAATAGAATCTATAATAGCTATGTATTTTTGCTGATATAGTCTTCTCTTTTTAGCCTCATTGATATTTATTAACTCACTTGCAATGGTTGTCACCTTATATCTCATGTATCTGCTTTTCTCTCATTATCTTTCTATTCTTGCATCAAGGGATCCCCTTGGCTGACTACCTTCACACCCTCACCTTTACTATCTAAGATGGGACTCCTCTCACTCTCTTTTGCCATGATGGAAGAAATAATATGCATATGTTCACTCTTTTTCTCTCCTTTTTCTTCGAAGCAACCAATCCTTTTAATCAATTCACTCCCTTACTTCAAACCTAAGAGTGATTGGATAACTACCAAGTAATCTGCACTTGTAATAGATTTTGAAATATCAAGTTGTGCAGTGACATTCAACGAATGTGAAATATCCATTGAAAGGGTAGTTGAAATTATCAACGGATGACTGTTGTGAAGCATATCCGTTGAAAGACAATCACTGATCAACTGATGATGAATATCCGTTGAGGAAGAAGAAATGAAAGGAATAGAAGTTGAAACTATTGTTGAGTCTATGGAGATTGATTTCAGATTTTTATGCACAAAATCTTCAACAATTTGAGAAAGAATTGGCAAGTGATCCAAACAATCATCAATTAGATGATGATCACTTGCATGAGTAGTTGGCTCCTCCATGAATTTGAGAGATGGAGAATCAAGAATTGATGTGTTTATCATATCCACATCCAGAGAATTTGTTGGAGAACTATGTGTGAGTGGTGTTTCGATTATGAGAGAATGGGGCTGTGACTCCATATTTACTGGAGCCACATCAAACCGACTTTATGAAGGTGCAGTAACTAAGTCTTTGACTACAGTTGGAACTGTGTATGCAGCTTGTGACTCCCCCATATATTTAGCCTTCTTCTTTCTTATATAAGTTTGTGTTTGATCAGAGCCCCTACCCCTTCTATCCTGTGCTCTTGGAGGAGAGCTTGTTTCAATAGTTACATCTTTTTGGTAGGATGCAACTAGAAATGTAGTAATTTCCTTTTTGAATAGCTACAGTCTTTTGGGAGACTGCAGTGTGGCTGGTTTGGGTAATACTTGCCTCACACACCTTATCCTTGGGGCTTCTTTGATTTTAACCCCTTCCCTCACCATGCTCACTACCTTGTACACTCCCTTCAAGGATTGTGATAGTTTTTACAACCGGTGTCTTTTGAGAGACACTAGAGGTTGGTTTCTGAGACTGGGTTTTGAAGATTTTGGTTTGGTAACTTGGGTAGGCATCTGTTTGGTCACTATCACAGATACCATAGGCACAGCTGAGGTCAAAGAAACTGTAGTTTGGGAAGAGATAGGAAGAGAAACATTTATCTCACTTTCCCGAGGTGCCTCAATGATTGGAAGATAGTTGAGGGGCACCTCAGTGTTTAGGTTGTTCCTATTTAAATCTGCAAGAACTCTCTTTTCTTGAACCCAAAAAGCAAGCTTGTTGTTTGGGTTCTCAATTACAAGATCCTCAGAAACATGGTTAGCAATCATGTAATAACCCCGATTTTTGGAAATTTTTGTAATCCTGATGAATAGTAACTTTGCTGATTTTTGCTGATTAAGGAAATTATTAGACCACCCTATATAAGAGTACTGTTGTGGAAATTCTGAGATCGTATTAGTATTCCATAAAGTAAATGAGTATATGTAAAGGTCGTCAGAAGTCGAATTCGAATACTTTGATTTTTTCCAAAAATCCACCAAATATCGAAAGAATTAAGTACAAGGTAATAAGATCAAAAGGAATTAAAATCAAGAATTATAACATAGGATCATTAAAGGAATATACGATAGTAAGAAGGGCTTAGGGGAACCCTAATGATAAGATCCCGAATATGATCACTCAAACAATCAACGATAACGTAATTTAAGTGAACCGTAAAACAAATAAGCGACCAAGAATCAAGCTTGTACAAGAAGCAAGGGAATTAAACATTTGGTTAAAAGACAAGGTGACATTTTTTTACCACAAGAGTTTGACAAGTGGCTAGAAAGTGATGCAGGATTGATGATGTAATGAAGGGAGTAGATATTATGCAAGGATCATTGGTGGCCAAGTGATTTAACCTTGATTAAACCAAGGTTAAGGTTAACCAAGGCCAAATCACCATACAAATAATAAATCAAGGCAATAAGCATTTCTTCTCCCATTTCTTCATATTTGCTCTCGGCTTCAAGGAAGAAAACAAGGAAGAAAATTTCCAAAGTCAAGCTCCACTTCTTTTTATTTTGCAAGGTAATTAACTAAGTTTCTCTATGATTATATATAGACTTCCTGAAAGTTTAAGCCTTTATTTCCATTCGTATCTTTTCTAGGAAATCATCAAAAGAGATGATGAATAGTGTTTCAAAGTTATAACTTTGTGTTCTTGATTTTATTTTGTAAGATCAAGGTAGTGTAAGGTTAGATCAAGGTTCTTTCAGGCTCCCTAACAACTTTCCACTCTCCAAACAAGGTATGAAACATCAAACCCTTTTGTATTAAGTTTGAATGTTGGATATTTGAGATGGTTTGGATGAATAAGTATTAATTTGTATGATAAGCATGATTTGAACTTTGTTTGATTTAGTAGTTTAGTTGATTTTGGAGGTAGTATGATGTTAGATTGGTTTGGGATTCTAGAGCCCATTTTGACTAAGATCAGTAGCCTAGAGTTGGATCTTGAAGTTGTGGATGAATTGTAGTTGGAATGGATTGATTGGGATTGGTAAATTTTGGAAATCATGTAAATATAGCCGTTGTAATGCCCATTTTCTTATAGACTGTTTGTGCTTAACATTCGGAATAGAAAACTCACAGTCAAAACTTCACTACTTCCATTTTTAGCTAGTTCATGTCGTAAGATTTATTTTGGTATGTGGTTCGCTTAGATCCGATTTACAATTTAGGAGAAACGACCATTTTAAGTAACGATGTTTCACGAACAAACTCTTACCCCTCGCGTAACTTAGAGACCATGTTTAAGGCCTTTAAAAGACTAATCGGATCATGAAACAATTATGTAAAGTGGATTAGAAAGTTGGTAAATACCTCACGAAAGATTCGCCTTCAAATATTTAACGTTTAATTTTATAAAAATGGTGGAACCGAGAGTACTCGAGCGATTAACATAAATCCTTAAGCATAGAAGCGAACGTTAGGGTATGAATGAGTAAATATTAGTTTCTTAAGCGACCGAGGATTAATTCCGGCTTATGTTGTTGTTCATAGGTTACCAGACTCATTCTAAGCATCAGTCTATCCCAGAACACTCAGGAAAGTTTTCTACCCGTAAAATTGTTGTTGTGATGTTATTTATATATGCATTATCTTGAGATAAGTGCATGAATAATGTTAGCAAATCTTGCGATATATTGTTACATGTATATTTTGGGAAGCATGTTGATATGATATATATATATATATATGCATGCCTGTTTTGAAATCTTGATATTTCATTATCAATACAATTGCTTATATACTGCATAATACCTATACTAGAGATAAACAGTAATTGCATGCACCCTTAGTATATGGGACCCAAAGTTGATCATTTTTCCTAAAACCGGGAGGTGAGGTTCCCGAGTATATTATATATAGTTTTCTATAACTATTAATCGAGTAAGGTATATTTGATAGTTTTGAATAATAAATAAACATTATTTTTGCTTATTCAAATAAAGATTTTACTTTCGTATAAGTATATCTTTTGTTAATTATTTCAAGTATTAGTTTTCAAAACTTTTACTTCATTTACTTTTATAAAAGCTATTCTTATTGGAATATTATTTAAAGAATAATATTCAGATATTTTTCTAATATTTTAGAACTGATTTATTATATTAAATCATCCTTACTTTAAACGTTTTCAAAAATATTTTTGAGTCTTCAAAATGAATTTAAAAGTTAGAGCAGATCCCAAAACCCGTTTTCAAATTTAAGATATTCCTTTCGAAAGGGATTTAAATACTCACTCAAAAACCCGAGGGATCCGGCTTCATGATATATTTTTATATTCGCAACAAGGTTGCTGATTTGATAAAAGAAGTTTTTGATTACTTGTCCACCATTCGAGAAGTAAGTCCATCAAAATGCGCCGGCTTAGGAAACATGGGCTCAGGGGAAGACCATAAAAGTGTAACGGCTGAGTGGTAGTCCATCAATGCGTAAGAGGCCGGGTGACGGTCCAACATAAGGTCCTAATGCGGCTAGGATGATGACCACTGAGGAATTCATTCATCTACTAGTATAAAAGTGACTTGATTGATATCTTTGCCTGATCAGCAAGATATCGGGTTTATGCCAAAGCTTTCCTCCTTCCGAAATCATTGGGTATTATAACTTTGTTTATACTTTTTATAACATAGGTTTTCAAGGAGTGTATGAAAGATATATATTTATATATATACATTCATATATATATGGACATAATGAAGTATCTCGTAACTTTATATCTTTTAAATGATATTTCAAATATTGATTCTGTACAAGTTCGATCTTGTAGCTTCATCTATGTGATGAACTTTTGAAACTAATTATACTTTGAACACTGGTAGTTCAAGTAGTTTTCGGAAAAGATATAAGTATATTGCAATATTGGGTAACTTCATCTTTAAACTTATATCTAGTAAATGATTATCTTATGCATTCAAAAGATTTTCAGAAAGTTATCAATAAAGATACTTTGCACTAGCGAATAAACTATATATATATTTTGAGTATTTTGCGACTTCGTCGTGTTAAGATATCAATTTTGTTCATTTTTGCTTGACCAAGAATTTCATAAATACTATGAGAATGCTCATATATTATTAATCATAATATACATGTTATTTTTGTGAGCTGTTTTGCTCACCCTTGCTTCATTTCTTCATCACACAATAATAGCTAGACAAGATGAATATGACCAAGCTCCCAATTCGCACAGAGATAAGTAACGTTTCGCGGTTTCCTTTAGGCGTTGATGCCGCTGTGGTTCAGGTAGGAACTACCAATATGCTAGACTTTCAACTTTTGATGTACCATACTTATGTATATCTATGAATTGTTATAATGACAAACAACATATAAATTTATTCAAAAACCCTTTTGAGGGGTAATAACTTATGATTTGTGGATAATATGACTTGTATTATTTTTGGTATTCATCTATGAGACTATAACTTGTGATGTGTGTGTGTATATTATGAGGTCACAGTACGCAGTAGTTGGTTCTTTATTAATATTAAGTGTTATTAATGGAAATAGAACTCGTGACAACCCGAACCCCTGACCCCGGATTTGGGGGTGTTACATATCATCATTAAAAATCTAGCATATTACACATTCCTAGGTCTTTTCTGAATCTCTCCTAGCTTATACCCTATCTCTAGCATGACTTAGTTGCTAAAATTGAAATATTTATAAGATAAGACCATATAGAGCATGTTAACCAAGAAAGAAGTAATGGCATCAAAATTACTGATTTTGCCTGAAAATACCTTGATAAAAGCATCACACATAAAACCCCACTCTTTCTAAGACCCCTCATCTTAATATTACCTAAACTACTAGTATCAAGAGTGTAGCATGTGGCGCCCTCCAAACCCGGGTCAGAAGTTTAGGTTCCATACACACACACCTTATTTATAACCTGCTTATAACAATAATAAATATAATAATAATATTCAGTGACCCTACTTACCAACTACCACGGACCGCAACAGGTTAAAGTATGCACACAAGCCACACACACACACACACTTATATTACAAACGCCCAAATCCCAACTATTCAAACTTACAACTGAATATTAAACATTATTATAAACTTCATAAAATTAAATTATTCCAAAAGCTATCAGCTAGCTTAACTCAATCAATCGGGACCCCTAGCTCTCGCACTGGATTGGGGATCCTCCCAACTGGTTCCTTCTTAACTGGAAAAGAACATAAACAACATCGCACAAATGAGCTAACTAGCTCAGCAAGTCACAATGACAAGACTGAGAATAATGATAATCAAGTGAAAAGAGTTAAGGTATCAAGTGAACAATGATTAATGATTTAGAATTGGATATTATGTTTTCATTTTAAAATAAAACAAGGTTAGGCTGCTGATCAGTCACGCACTAACCCCGAGCAAGGCACACAGCTCTGCTCTAATTAATGGATCCAAGGCACACATTGGCCTAACTTGACCACCAATCTGGTCTGACCACGAATCTGGTCCACAATTTTATAAAACAATCTAATTCTAACATAATAACAGAATAAAAAATGTAAAGTAATAACCAAAATTATAAACAACATTGGATGTTCAATAATGAAATGGTTTTAATCTTCACAAAGGATCAATATGGCAATTTCAAAGAATGGCTGTTAGGTAATGAAAGAATTGGATAACAAAGGAATCAAAGTTTTAAGGTTGAAATGATTTGGTCTTTCAAACCATAAGGTACAATGGTTTGAATATGTAAGCAATTTAATTCAGTGTTTGGCATTTAGTTTGTATGTATTTGTGGAGTAGTATCATATATTTATGGTTCGTATTCGGGTATACAACAATCAATAGTTCAGAAAGAATAAGGTTTATGGCTCAAAGATCAACAACTGGAATCAAGGTTTAGGGTTCAGTGCTTCAAAGCACTTGCAATATAAAACAGGACTATCAATCAACTACAATATATCTCGAGAAAGTTTAGAACACTTGCCTGATATTAGCTTGCTATACTTCTCTAACTTCCAATCACATTCTCCTACTCCTCGACTATCTATTTCTCTTTCCTACGCCTTGCCTCTTCGGCTCACATATCATAAACATCTATCAATACTCAACTCATACGATTCTATTTGATATACACTTCTATCTACCCTTCCTTTTACCCAAATCCGATTAACGGATTGAAAGTTATGCTATAAACAAGTAAACACCGAACATATAGATCGACCATCAAACAAACAAGTCACATATAACACATAGAATGTCAAACAATCAATGACATTCCATTTATAGACTAGTCTAGTGTCATAAACATGCTTTCGGGTATTTAGTATAATTTTTAAAACATTTTTCGGAATTAAAACGGGTCGTTGGATCAATTTTAAAGCAATAAACAAGGTTCGATTGGCCAAATCTGGCTTCAAAATAATTTTATAATAATTATCGAGCCTTGAAAACAATTTAAAATAATATTTTAAAGCTCAAAACTATTTTTTAGAATTTTTAAATCATTTATAAATAATTAAATTTAATTAAATAATTAATTAAAATCAATTAATAATTAATTAAATCAATTAATCAATTAATTTTTGAATTAATTGACCAATTTTTTTAATTAATTATTTACTAAAATTTATTAACTAATTAATTCAGATTTATTTTTGAATTAAAAATAATTTTTGGAATTAAAATAATAATTTTTTGGAATTTTCAGTAATTAAAAATGAATTTTTATAATTAAAATAAATAGGAAATATGATTTTTAAATAATTTAGAAACAGGAATCCTAAATTTGCAAGTTCTGAAAAGTTCAGGGACTGAACTTCATCTTCTTCAAAAGTTCGGGGGCCTGTTTGCAATTTTGCAAACCCCCGCTGTCGACTCGCCGGAGTGTGGCCGGAGAACACGATTCCGGCCACCTCAGACCACCAAACTGTCCAGAATTAAACTATAGGCTACCAACTTGTATATGCAATCAAAACACACAACCCTTTCCAGAATTGGCCGGAAAAAGCTCAAGAAACTCGCCGGTTTCCGGTGACCCGACGTAAACTTCAAAACACAACTCCGTTCAAACCATGAATCATCTGTTAACGAGCTATACGCCAATCGATTGCAAATTTCATGAGGAACAAAACCCACTATATTTCAACATCTAATAAACCCTAGAACAAAAAGCCCTAAATTTCAATTAAAAACATTCATACGGGTTATAAACCCTAATTTTAAAATTCGAAAATTAAACTCAATTTTGAACATGTTATTGAACTCCAAATCAGTCATATGACATATGAAAATTATTAGGAAAATAAGCTCTACGACATGCAATCATCAAATCATTCAAAGAATCATCCGAACAAAAATTCATATTTTTAATCAAAATAATTCGAAAATAAATAAAATTATAGAAAATAAACCTTTTATTCAGTAGTGAAACAAGTTCTGGAATGTGAAAGTACACTCCAAATCCTTCATTTTGGTTACCAGATCTTTCCAAACGGATTTCAAAAACACCTTGAAACTGTAGTTTGATTCTCAGAAGCTTTTATGAAATTAGGGTTTTTCTCTGGAAAATTCTATAATTACTGTTTGAAAATGATTTTCGGTACGAAATAAAATACGGTAAGGGCTATTTATAATTACGGAAAATTAGTATCCCGTTGGATCATTCCGGATATAAAATAGTACATTTATTTAGAAAAACAGATCCAAACGGTACCAGTTTTCGGGATAATTATCCAAATCAGTACAATTTGTACTGCGGTCTTGGTCTCGACGCCTGGTTACATGTATTACGAGGTGATAATTATAATAGTTTAATAAAAAGATCTCGTTTATCGAAAATACGAGTTTTATTGATTTACCGAAATGAATAATGTATCGAAAATATTGCGCCGGGACCCGCACAGGACAAACCGTACATCGGATCGAAAAATAGTTTCCTATAAAATAGTTTGTAAATACTCGGAATTGTTTTTATAAAATCCATATATTTCCTATAAAATCATAAATCAACATAAAAATAAATAGGAAGATATGAAAATTTTATATTTTATTTTGGACATGTAAAAAATTAAAATACTCAATTGATATTATTTTTAAACATCCAAACACATATATCACTTAACAAATAATTCACAGAATAAATACTGGTCATGCATAATATTTATTTATTAGCAAAAATAATTAAACGATATATCCCAAATATTACATAGCACATAGAATTATGCAAGTTAACCACGTCAGTGTCAATGTGTGGAACAGTTGTGTTATTTTTAGGTAAGTTAAAGCATGACTGAATAGCATCACAGTTGTTAGGAATATGTTATATGTTTGATGATAACTTGACAAAATACTCTAAGTAGATAAGTTAAATGATTTTTGTAACCATCAAGTGATGGAGTATCTTATGTTTAAATACGTCTATAGCACATTCATGTATACTGTAATATCTTAGAGGTTTAGAAATTGTTAGACATTTCAACTCATGTTGACTACTAGCAAGATATGCAAAATAGGTTGGCTAATTGTAAACATATTATGCCTTGTAATTTTGCATAAGTGAAAGAGTATCAACTGCTAAGGAAAAACTATCAACGGATAAACTGCAAAGCAATCAATGGATATCTCAAGGAACTTTCAACGGATGATATATAAGAGACTCAACGGATAATCCAAGCTGAGTATCAACGAATAACAGATTCAAATACCAGTTGAAAGTGACTAGACAGTCATATGGGTTGATTGTATATAAAAGGAATGTGACAGCCTGTAATCAGGTTTATGAAGATAAAGAAGCATTTCTATTTCCATGCAAAATAGGGAAGTTCAAAGATGCTGTATCTATCTGGATTGCATGGGACTAGATAAATGAAGATACATGTGATTAAACCTAGATAATAGATTAATGTTTTGTCTTATTACACATGTAACTTGGTGATATATAAACCAAGTGTAGCAAAGAGTTAATTATCGATTGACATAGTCAACACAAGCAAGAACAAGAGAGCATTTGTAAGCTGTATCATTTAGCACTCTCAAGTTCAGTTTGTAAGAAATCTTGTAAGCAACTGTGTATTTTTGTAACACAGAGATCTTCTACAGTTACATATATCTTTGATGGATATATCAATCCACCAAAAAGTTTTTAAACAGCTTTGTTTATTTACTCTGTGTTTTGAATACTTAAATACTTCTTATCCACACCTAGCTTATTCAAACACTGTTATATATATTCGTAAAGAGATTTTAAATTTTCCAAAAAAAACAAGAATTCCTTTCAATCCCCTTCTGTAATTCTGTTAGTAGATTGTTAGGGAATAACAAATAGCATTAGAGCAAGCTCTTGATATACTAAGAGTTTAAAGATAAAAAAATAACAACATGAGTAAAAAGGATGTTGGAGTGAAGATCCCAGTTCTAGATAAAGATAATTATCATCACTGGAAAGTGAACATGCATATTCATATACTCTCTCAAGATGAAATATATGTTGACTACATAGAGAAAGGTCCCCATGTTCCTCTTAGAGCTGCAACAGATGCTGAAGGAGCTGCTGGAAATGAGCAAACAGTCCCAAAGCCAAGGTTAGAATGGACATATGAAGACATTAAGCAAGTTCATAAAGAAAAAATGGCCATGAATATTCTGTACAATGATCTTGATGGAGATATGTTTGACAATGTTATCAACTGCAATACTGCCAAGGAAATTTGGGACCAAATCCAAGTATTATGCGAAGGAACTGAGCAAGTAATAGAAAACAAGATGCAACTCCCCATAAAAAAGTATGAAAATTTTAATTTTGAAGATGGTGAGTCACTGAGTGACATCTTCTGTATATTTCAAAAACTGCTGAATGGTTTAAAGTTGTATGGAAGGATCTACCAAACTAAAGATTCCAATCTAAAGTTCCTGAGATCTCTACCAAAAGAATGGAAGCCAATGAAAGTCTCTCTCAGAAATTCTCAAGAGTATAAAAAATTTAATCTAGAGAGACTGTATATCTTAAAAACCTATGAGCTCGAAATGGAGCAGGATGAGCTATTAGAGAAAGGAAGAAAAGTGGATTTGTTGCACTGGTAGCTGAACAAGAGAGAGGAATAGAGTTGAAGGTTGAAGATGTGGAATCTGCGCCAAACTCAAGGGTTTGTGAAGGCAAAGGAAAAGGGCTAATGGCTGAGAATGAAGATTATCCTAGTCAAGATGAAATGGAGGGCATAGATGAACATCTGACTTTCCTATTAAAAAGGTTTGCCAAGCTTAAATCCAAAAAGAATTTTGGATCAACCAAGCCAAACAGAAACATGGTGGACAAGTCAAAATTCAAATATTTCAGGTGTGGCTTGAGTGGTCAATTTGCTAATGAGTGTAGAAATCCTAATTATGAGAAAAGGAGGGTTGAGCTAGTGGATTATAAAAAGAAATATTTTGAGTTGCTCAAACAAAAGGAAAAGGCTTTCTTGACTCAAGAAAAGGATTGGGCAGTTGATGGGGAAGATGAAGATACAAGCTATGTCAACCTAGCCCTAATAGCCAAATCAGATAAAGCAGAAGTCAGTTCCTCAAGCAAATAGGTAATCACTACAAACCTAGCATATCTTTCTAAAGATGAGTGTAATGATGCCATAAATGACACTCTTTCTGAATTATATCACTTCTGTGTTACACTTAAATCACTCAATAAAGTAAACAATATAACTAAAGATAACAATCTCTTTTAAGTGAGAGAAATACTGTGTTAGAAACTCAATTTATTGAGTTTGAGAAACTGAAAATAGAGTGCAAGATTCTGAAGGATGAACTGACTCAATCTTTGAAGAAAGAGAAAATTTTAAGAAAGCAGCTTGAATGTGAGCAAAAGATGATCAAGGATTGGAAATCATCAAGGAATGTAAGTGCCCAAATTGCCAAAGTTCAAGGAATCGAGTCTTTATGTGAAGAACCCAGAATAAAGGACAAGAAGAAACTGGAACCTGTATTGATTGATGGTTTATCAACGGATGTGGAGTCGACGGATGATGAAGTTTATCTGTCGAAAGCTGAAAATGAACATTCGTTGAAGACAAGGATTCACATTCATCGATAGAAAATAAGTCAATTAGCAAAACCAAACTAGTTTCTAAGAACTTTGTTACAGGAGAATTAAGTTGAGTCAAGGAAACAAAGAGAGTAAATGTGGGGCATCTGTCAATGAAGTAGTTGAGTGACAAATTGGAGAAATTCGAGGTCAAGGCAGATTCTAAAAGGAAGAACAACATGAATGTGAAAATAGGAATTAACAAACATAAAAACTACACACCCGATAAATATGCACCTAGAAAAAGTTGTGTGAAGTGTGGTAGTGTTAATCACTTATCTGCTAATAAATGGAATTTATATCCACTTAGAATGCTTCATAAAGGCTCGAATTAGTGTTTTATAGTCGAGTTGTTAGTGTTTTTAATGTGTTTTTGTAGTGTTTCAGGGCATAGTTGAAAGGAGGATTAGATTTTACATGTTTTTATGCTTAGAAGAGTGTTAGGATGGAGCCTCGGTTGATTGCGCAAAAGAAACCAGCAAGAGAAGCCAAGAAATAGAAAAAATAAGTCTTTTCCATAAGGCCAGAGCGGACGCGCTACACTTGGGAGCGCCCGCGCTGGTTTGGCAAAAGTACCGCGAGACCGCGCGGGATTATAGAGGGGCCGCGCTAGGTCAAAAATTTTGGATCCTAATTTGAATAGAAGATTGATATGTTGGACTCATGATTGGATGGGTTGGTATTTAAAGACTCCAAAATGACGTTTCTCATATACGAGAGCAAGGAGATAATGGAGAGAAGACCTAAAAGTACAAATCAACGAAGGAGAAGAAGATATAATTTTTACTTGTAATTTTTTGCTTAAGTTGTAATCTTGGATGCTTGTTTTCTTTCTTGTTTGAACCTAATACTCTTGTTAACGTACTTTGATTAGTTATTCAGTTTATAAAGACTTAGTTTATTTACCATGCTTGCATCGTAACCCACGGTGATGATGAGTTCAGTTATGAACTAATTGTTATCGTGGGGTTCTAATGGATTTACTTATGGATTTCAATAGTTAATTTATTTCGATACCTAAGTGTGTGGTGATTGTATGATATCCTAGTATTGGTTGTGCTTATTCGTCTTATGAGCGTCACGAACTTATAAGATAGCATGTTAATATCTATTGAAGCGACAGTGAATATAGAGGTTTAGAACTTGCCATGCTAGCATAGGTTCATGTATTTATTATGCATGATTCGTAGGTAATTTTAACCATCTTACTTTCCCTATGTAATCACGATAGATAACTTACGCATTAAACCTTTATATTGTCAAATTCTATAGACATATAGGGTCTCAACATAATTGGTGTCTATTTAGCTTCTATCTCTTTTTTGGATGTCTGGTAGTAGGGTATTCGTGCAACGAAAGTTGCCGTTTACTAGTTTCGTGTTATCTAATTAGTTGTCATCACCATTGTATGCTAAGGTTAAGAACAATGACTTTGAATGAAGTATTTAATGAAGTTAGAATCCCATGTTTGTCTCATATAGTTAAATCAATCACTTTAATCTCTTAGTTATTTGCATGTTAATTTAATCTTAGTTATAAAATATCTCAATTTGTTATTTGTCTTAGCATTGAACGATAATCATATATTGATGCATAGGTGCACATTATAAAATAACCTAAACCAGTCTCCATGGGAACGAACTAGAAAGTATTCTATATTACTTGCGAATGCGTATACTTGCGTGTAATTCTAGCGCGTGTTTTCGTCCTAACAAGTTTTTTGCGCTGTTGCTGGGGACCTTAGTGTTAATTTTTAGTTTATGTGCTTGTCATCAGTGGTTGTTAAAGTCCAATGACTCGGATATTTTACTTACTTATTTGCTTTTTTGTGTTCCAGGTACTCTAGAGAGCGTTTATGCTAACACGTTCTCGATCTCGCAAGAAAACACTGGATAAAGCGAAGGAAGAAGTCGAAGTAGTTGAATAAGTTTTTGCAGAAGTTGAGAAAGTTGAAGAAAAGGCGATAGTTGCAGTGGGAGAACCAGTAGAAAATCTAAAAGCTTTCATGGATTTTTCTCAACCGAAGATCAATGACATTCAGTCTAGCATCATCAGACCAGCCATCACAACTAATAATTTTAAAATTAAATCTAGCACGATTCAGATGGTGCAGAATTCAGTCCAGTTTGGGGGTTGTCTAACTCAAGATCCCAATACTCACATTAGGGATTTCATCGAGATCTGCGACACCTTCAGGTTCAATGGAGTTTCTGAAGATGCTGTTAAGCTGAGGTTGTTCCCAATTTCTCTGAGGGACAAGGATAAGAGCTGGTTACACTCTCTACAAGCTGGTTCTATCACTACTTGGGAAGATCTTACTCAGAAGTTTCTTAATAAATTCTTCCCCTATGGCAAAGACAACTGCCATCAGAAACGCTCTCACTCAATTTGCACAGCAATTGGGAGAATCTCTATGTGAAGCTTGGGAGCGTTATAAGGAGATGTTTAGGAAGTGTCCTCATCATGGGGTGCCTGACTGGATGATTATCAATTGCTTTTATAATGGATTGGGAGCACAGTCTAGACCAATGCTCGATGCAACATCAGGTGGAGCCTTATGGGCTAAGAGCTATGATGAAGCTTATGAGTTGATTGAACTGATGGCTACTAATGAATACCAGAATCTAACTCAAAGGCTACCTCAAGGAAAGGTAGCAGGAATTCTAGAGGTGGATACAACTATTGCTATAGCTGCTCAGCTTAAGGCTTTGACGATGAAGGTGGATTCTTTGGCTAATTATGGAGTTAATCAGATCACAAGTGTTTGTGAGCTTTGTGCTCGTGCGCATGATACTGAGTAGTGTGCTATTTCTAGTGAATCAGCTCAGTTCGTGAGCAACTTTTAGAGGCCGCAACAACCAGTTCCAGCCACCTATCATCCCAACAACCGCAATCATCCTAACTTCAGCTAGAGCAACAATCAGAATGCGGTGCAACAACCTTATCAGCAGTATGCAGCAAAGAAATTTAACCCTAATAGTTTTCAACATCCGCAATATGCACAAAGACAACAACTCCAACTTTAACAACTACCACATGGAGGTACAAGTCAGTCTAATGAAAAATCTGAATTGGAGGAGTTGAGGCTCATGTGCAAGAGCCAAGCGGTTTCTTTTAAGACCTTGGAGAATCAAATTGGGCAGATTGCCAATGCCTTGCTGAATCGACAACCTGGTACACTCCCTAGTGACACAGAAGTTCCAGGAAAGAAGGAAGCAAAAAAGCAGGTTAAGGGAATTACATTGAGGTCTGGGAAGGTTGCAAGCCCCGAAAAATCTCAAGTTCCGAAATCTGAAGTTGTGGATGAAGAAGATGTGCAGAAGGAAGCAGAAGTGGAAGCAAGGAAGAAAATTATGGAACTACTCCTCCTGAGGGTAATGTAACAGCCCAACTCCGGGGTCAAGATTGGGTGTCACTAAACAACCTTTACATAAAATAATATACAAATGACCCCTCAATTCCGGATCGTTAACATGATATGGTATGAAATAAGAATCTAACCTTCTAAATCTATAATAATTAAAATATAAATTCATTACCTCTGTACTAACTCCCTTATCTTATTTATTCTAACCTCTCCATCCTCTTGCAGCTGAGATCTTTCTAACAAATCCGTTGTCTATTAAGAGCTATTCACTTTTATCCTCCTTTGCTTCTGAAAGAAATAGGAATTCACATAGCAAGAGTGAGCCAAAAATGCCCATCATGTATATAACTAATTTTCAAGTATCAGTATCAAAGAAAATTTCTGGACACAGTTTTTAAATAATTTTTAAACATTTTTATTTATTTGAAGTAGTTGAGCGAATAAAATATCGGTCGTTATTAGCCTTTAATCATAATTCAAAAGTGACGAGCAATTCCCGGATTCATCTCCTGAATCAGGGTTTTGTCCGTTTTTGTATTCATGGAACTTTCAAGAAGGAATGCCGCTAATGGCGATCAACAATAAATTAAACTAGACACTAGTTCACACCCATATCCTGCTGATCAGTCAGGATACAGTGTAGATATATACCTCTATGTATAGATCTAGTCGGGTACCCAGGCTCTATGCCCCAATAATCAAGGTTCCGGTTCATTCCCAGCCCATAGGGTTCAGTTTATCACTGGCCCTTATCGTAACCATCCAGTCCGTAGAGTATTTTGATACCAAACATTTTGATTTCAAAACATACCGATTCAGGGTTCGCAAATAACCCGGAATAATAGGTATTTTCTTAAGAGATCAATCTATAATATATGAGCAATAATGAAAGGAACTTGCATAATTAAGAGTAATTGCAGCGAATGTAAAACATTTAACTACTCTGAACTTAGAATAAGAAATATATATTGACAGTATATTATATGAAAGTTTAGGAATACTTGCCTCAATTGATTCACTTTCTAGCCTTCAATCACCATTTTATGCTCACATCTACTCGGTATTCACTCGTTTCATTTTCACGTATAATCAGGCTTTACTATTACTATCACTGTCTTGCTTTGAATGCCTCGAACTATGTGTATCTATCATAAGGGGTGTTATTTCAATTAACCGACAAGGTATAATTGTCTATCATACATTTATCTTTATCATCTACCCACCATATAATAATAGATAATGTTTAAAGACACATTGACTCATAATTCATATAACACGTATACATAAGGCACGTAATCCTGTTATTCATATAACACGTAGTCACATAATTCACGTAGTACATAAATTGAATCGTCAAAATATAGGTCTCGATACGTTTAGAATTGAATTCGGGTCAAAAGAGTATTTATCGATCAATGATTGACTCAGAATGATTCACAAAACAAATGACGATCTATTAATTATAGGTATTTTTATTGGAAGCGAAATATTTTTCTGAGTCTAGAGGCGTTCGTTTCTTATTAAACGGACGAACAAACTATTTATTATGAATAAAATAAGAATAATTCAATTAATAATAATATTAATTGAATTTTAAATATCTTTATACAATTTTTAAAAGCTTGAAATGATTTTTAAATTATTATTTGGCTTAATTATATATAATTACATTTTATTTCACTATTTATAGAATTAATTAATAAAATTAAATAATTAATTAAATCCATAAATAATTACCTAAAATAAATTATAAATAATTAAATTAAATATAGATTCTCGAAAATAATAAAGAAAATAATTTTTGGCATTTTAAATAATTTAGTTAATTAATAAAATAATTAATCAAATTAATTTTTAAGTTAAGAAATCAATTTTTAGAAATTAGAAATGATTTTTTGGATTATTAATAAAAAGAATTATTCAAAAACAGTTTTACAGATTTTATTACTCGTTCCAACAGATCAAACGACGATCTTTCTGGGGAAGGTGACCGCAAAAGACGAACAGGTCGCCGGTTTCTGGATAAACCAAAAATCCAGCCGACGTCCGGTCCCTTCCCGGCGACATCCATACCCAACCAAAACCATACCATTTGCAATCATTTTCTGCACAAATTCGAATAACCAGTAGCCATGACCTCAAATTAATCTACAAACGATCAAAACGACCCTGTAGTCGTGATCTCCGGCCAACAATAAGAATAATCATGCGAACAACCGGCTGAAAACTCAACTTCCTGATTTCTAAGCCAAATTCAACGGGTTATATAGGGAATTAAAGCTCAGAGTACGTAGAATCTAACCCTCATATCCATACCATCAAACAATCAACAATTAAAACAAAAAAATTAAATTAAAAATCTCAAAAACCTATGAATTCGATTTAACACTTCCAGGAATCATTCGATATAAATAAATATATAAATCGATTGCAAATCATATCAGGAAATTATCCCCATCATCAAAATCAATCAATAACCTTAGAATCAAAATCCCCCAATTCGAGCCATGAACCCTAAAATCCAATTTGTTGGATATATTTGAGATGTCATGTCTAATGTGTTTCATGTTTAGTTTTCAGATCTTAACTAACAGGAAATATCAGTACTTACTGGAATTAGGACTTACTGGAAGTCAGGACTTAAGGATATCAGGACTTAGATTATCAGAAGATAATATTAGAAGATGGATATCAGAACTTAAGTACTGGAGGACTAACAGTTAAGGAAGGAAGCTGATTCACAGGAAAGAAGATCGAGACTAATACAAGAAGAAGATATGCATGGAAAGAGTTCGAGGACTAGAAGAATTATATAAGATATCTGGTTGATATATTTTAGGAGACATAATTATATTCCATATCAACTAGAAGTTATCTTGTAACTGTGTGTCTATATAAACACGGACATAGGTTTACTCTATAAGAGTTACGATCATCGAGAAGATCATATATTGTAACCTAGCAGCTCTCGTGATATTTGTTCATCACTGAGAGAGAACAGTTCCATTATAACAAAGTTTGTTATATTGAATACATCTGTTTTCTGTTACTTGTGCTTTAAATCGATTTGATTGTATTCTACACTGTATTCAACCCCCTTCTACAGTGTTGTGTGACCTAACAAGTGGTATCAGAGCCCTTCTATTAACACACATACAGTAAAGATCCAAAACAATCATGTCTGAAGAAGCAGAAAATCCAACCAAACCCGCCAAAACTGAAGAAACTCCAAAGACTCTAATCCATAGTCGATATGAGACTATTAGGGTTCCCATGCTGAGACCGTCTGAATATCCTATATGGAAAGTGAAGATGGCTATATTTCTGGAAGCTACAGATCTAGAATATCTTGACAGAATTAATGAAGGACCACATAAGCCAACCAAGCTCTCTGTTGTTTTGCAGATCAGCCAGCAAAAACCGTACCAAAGGAAAAAGTGAATACACAGATGAAGATATCTCATCTATTGCCAAGGATGCAAAGGTAAGGCATTTGCTGCATAGTGCGATTGATAATGTCATGTCAAATAGGGTAATTCACTGCAAGACTGCAAAGGAGATATGGGATGATTTGGAGATAAGGTGTCAGGGAACTGATGCAATCAAGAAAAACAGGAGGACTATACTCACTCAAGAGTATGAGCACTTTGACTTGAAAAGTGATGAGTCATTAACTGATTATATGACAGGTTTGTCAAACTCTTGAATGATCTGTCACTGGTGGACAAGGAATATGACATTGAAGATTCAAATCTAAAATTCCTTTTAGCTCTTCTTGAAAGTTGGGATTTGAAAGCTACTATTATAAGAGATAACTATGCTCTTGATGAAACTACTCTTGATGAAATTTATGGAATGCTCAAGACTTTTGAACTTGAGATGGATCAAAAAAGCAAGAGACATGGGAGAAAGTAAAGAATAGTTGCTCTTAATATTGAGGAGGAATCCCCCAAAGTGGCTGTCTCGAAGAAAGGAAAAGGAAAGGCTCTCATCATAAAGTCTGATTTAGAATCATCAAGTTCTGATGATGATGATTCAGAAACTGATAGTCTACCAGAAGTAGATGCTGATGAAGAGATGATGAAGCTGTGTGCTCTTATGGTGAAGGGTATCACAAAGATAGTCTATAGGAAATTCAGAAGAGGAAAGAAGTTTTCCAGGAAAGGAAGAAATTCTGATAGGAAGGGTTTCAGAAAATCTGAAGGCAAAGGAGGAAAGTCTGACAAATGAGATTACTCAAATGTCAAATGCTACAACTGTGGTGGAAAAGGCCACATATCTCCAGACTGCAAGAAAGGAAAGAGTGATAAAGGCAAGGCACTTGTCACAAAGAAGAAAAGCTGGACAGACACCTTAGATTCTGAAGATGAGGAGAACTATGCCTTTATGGCAAATGCTGATAGCAGTTCTAATGCTGCTGAGTTAAAGGTACCTCAAATAACTTATGGTTTTCATACTGATGATATTACTGAGTTGAGATTATATCTTAAAACCATGTTTATTAGCTATAGAGATCAAATTTTAAAATGTGAAAGATTAACTTCTAAAAATCTTGCTTTTAAAAAGAGGAATGATTATTTAGAAAAAGAGTTAGTTATGTTCCATCAAACTCAGAAGGTTGGATATGATGCTTTCTATGTGAGAGATGAAGTGATAAAAATGAATAAATCTCTAAAGACTGAGTTAGAAAGGGAGAGAGATTATCAGGACTTGGACTAACTCTGGCAGAGCAACTCAGGATATACTAAGTAGTGGAAACTGGAAAGAGGGCTTAGGTTATGGAGATGAGAAAAGTGAAAAAGGAACTGAACAAGTTAAGCCAATTATTGTTAAACAGACTACTAAGACAAAGGTAAATCTTGTTAAATTTGTTACTGAAATTGTAAAGTCTGATTCTGAAAAGATGAAAAATGTTGAGACAAAAGTGATAGCAGAGTCAACTTCTGACAAATTAGAACAGGATAAACCAACTGAAGTCAACATAGGCTTAATGACAAAGAAGCAGCTTAAACATAAGCTGAAAGAGATTACCAGTGTAAATAAGGTAAAGGAAGCTAGGAATAATAGGAATGGAAAGGAAGGTGTGAATAAAAGCAACAATTATATGCCTGTTCCTAACGCTCCTAGAAAGAAATGCTATAACTGTGGAAATTCTAACCATCTGGCTTCTTTTTGTAGGAAGAATAAGAATATAAACTCCTTACCTTCTAAGTCAGGAGTTAAGAGTCAATATGTTAGGTTTAAGCCACAAAATCCTTGCTTTCTTTTTGGTAGTGTTTGGCATTCCATTTTTACTTGTAAGGAATATCATAGTTTGTACTATGATTATTATCAGATAAAACCTTCTTTGAAGAAAGTTACTTTAATTCCTTCTAGTGTAAAGTATGATGCAAAGTCTGTTACTGTTAATAATGATAAGAAAAATGTTAGCATAAAATCCGATGTTAAATTCGATGCAAATGTTAACAAACTTAAAAAGGCCAAAGGATCCAAGCAAGTATAGGTCCTTAAAACTAACCTTTAGTGGTCTTTCTGATTGCAGGGCAACATGAAGAATATCCTAGTTCTGGACAGTGGATGTTCAGGACATATGACTGGAAATAAAGCCCTTCTATCAGACTTTGTGGAGAAAGCTAGCCCATAAGTTTCTTATGGAGATAGCAACATTGGGAAAACTGTGGGATATGGCAAGATCAATCTTGGGAATGTCATCATTTAGTCAGTAGCTCTTGTCTTAGGACTTAGACACAATCTGTTGAGTATAAGTCAAATTTGTGACAAAGGTTATCATGTGTATTTCTTCGAAGAACATTGTGAAGTAATAAGTAATTCAACAAGCAAAGTGGTTCTGAAAGGATACATGCATGGTAACATTTATGAAGCCATACTTTCAACAAGTACTGATGGTTCTGCAATATGTTTGTTGAGTAGAGCATCAATTGAAGAAAGCTGAAATTGGCACAAAAAACTCTCTCATTTAAATTTTAACAATATAAATGAGCTTGTAAAGAAAGATCTTGTGAGAGGACTGCCAAACACAGTATTTGCTCCTGATGGCCTTTGTGATTCATATCAGAAGGCAAAACAAAGAAAATCTTCTTTCAAGAGCAAAACTGAGTCATCAATTCTTGAGCCTTATCATCTACTACATGTTGATCTATTTGGTCCAGTCAATGTCATGTCTATTACAAAGAAGAAATATGCTATGGTTATAGTGGATGAGTTTACAAGGTACACATGGGTGTACTTATTGAACAAGAAGACTCAAACTGCATCTACCCTAACTGATCATGTCAGACAGCTGGATAAATTGATCAAAGTCTCTGTTAAAATAATAAGGAGTGATAATGACACTGAGTTCAAGAATTCAATCATGGAAGAGTTCTACAAAGATCATGGAATCAAACAGGAATTTTCTGCACTTGGAACTCCACAGCAAAATGGAGTTGTAGAAAGAAAGATCATGACTCTCATTGAAGCTGCATAAACAATGCTTGATGAAGCAAAGCTACCAACATATTTTTTGGCTGAAGTTGTGCAGACTGCTTGTTTTACACAAAATGCTACACTTATAAATAAGCATGGAAAAACACCATATGAGATGGTAAAGAAGAAGAAGCCAAATCTGAAATACTTTCATGTATTTGGTTGCAAGTGTTTTGTTCTTAAGACTCATCCTGAACAGCTGTCAAAATTTGGTCTAAAAGTTGATGAAGGAATTTTTGTTGGATATCCACTTTCCACAAAAGCCTTCAGAGTCTACAATTTGAGAACAAGAGTTGTCATGGAATCTATCAATGTCTCTTTTGATGATAAGAAGATTACTCGACTTGAAGATTTCGATGATCATGATCAGCTGAGATTTGAGAATGAAGATTTAAACTCTGATTCTGGAAATTCTGATGACTTAAATCCCGATCCTGTAAGTTCTGCTGGATTAAGTCCTGATGTCATTGAAACTGTGGTAACAACTCTAAAGGAAAATGCACCTGTCCAGGGGGAGCAAGCTATAGGGGGAGCATCAGAAAATGTTGATGGAGACATCATGGATCATGAGGGAGGATCCAGTTCTAGAGATCAACTTCCATCTGCAAGGATGTGGACTAATGCACATACACCAGATTTAATCATTGGAGATCCTGAAGCGGGTGTCAGAACTAGAACTGAAACTTCAAATGAATGTCTCTATCATTCTTTTCTATCTCAGACTAAACCTAAGAAAGTGGAAGAAGCTCTTCAAGATGCTGATTGGGTGCAAGCAATGCAGGAAGAGTTAAATGAATTTGAAAGAAATAAAGTTTGGACCCTAGTGACAAGACCAAAGAATAGTTCAGTTGTTGGTACAAAATGGGTGTTCAGAAACAAAACTGACAGTGATGGTATAATTATAAAAAAATAAAGCAAGACTGGTTGCTAAAGGTTACTCTCAGCAGGAGGGTATTGATTATGATGAAATATTTGCACCAGTTGCAAGATTAGAAGCCATAAGGATCTTTTTGGCTTATGCTACTCACAAGAAGTTTAAAGTCTTTCAAATGGATGTAAAAAGTGTTTTTCTCAATGGAGAATTGAAAGAAGAGGTATATGTTGAACAACCTCCAGGCTTTGTAGATCCTAAATTTCCCAATCATGTATACAAGCTTGACAAAGCACTTTATGGCCTTAAGCAAGCTCCAAGAGCATGGTATTAGACTTTAGCTCAATCCCTTCTGGAAAGTGGATTTCACAGAGGCACAATTGACAAGACTTTATTCTACCTCAACCATGGAAATGACTTACTTTTGGTACAGATATATGTTGATGATATCATATTTGGTTCTACTAATTCAAACTGTGTGAGAAGTTTGCAAAGCTAATGCAGTCAAGATATCAAATGAGTATGATGGGAGAACTCAGCTATTTTCTGGGCCTTTAAGTCAAGAAAACTGAAGAAGGCACTTATATCTGTCAATCCAAGTATACCAGAAATTTACTGAAGAAATTTGGAATACAAGATTGTTCAACTGCATCCACTCCCATGGCCACTGCAATCAAGTTAGATAAGGATACTGGTAAATCAATAGATATGACTAACTACAGAGGTATAATTGGCTCATTACTCTATTTAACTACAAGTAGACCTGATATCATGTATGCTACCTGTCTTTGTGCAAGATTTCAGGCTGATCCAAGAGAACCTCACTTATTAGCTGTGAAAAGAATTTTCAAGTATCTTAAGGGTACAACTGATCTAGGATTGTGGTATCCTAGGGAATCAGATTTTAAGCTAATTGGTTACTCAGATACAGATTTTGCAGGATGCAAAATTGACAGGAAAAGCACTAGTGGAAGCTGCCAATTTCTTGGAGGCAAATTGGTTTCTTGGTTTAGCAAGAAACAAAAGTCAATTTCCACATCAACTGCAGAAGCATAATATATTGCTGTAGGGAGTTGTTGTGCACAGATTCTTTGGATGAAGAATCAGTAATACAGTTCAACACTCAATGACAAAGCACATCAGTATAAGGTACCATTTCATAAGGGAACATGTGGATGAAGGTACAGTGGAATTGCATTTTGTTCCAACAGATCAACAGCTAGCAGATATCTTCACAAAACCACTATGTGAAGCTACTTTTATAAGATTGGTAAATGAACTTGGAATGGTTTCAGGTTCTTTCCCTAAATCTGCTTAGTTTTTGTTCTCATGCATCAGACTTTATGATCAGTGTTTGCAGATTATATTATCTATATATAATCTGTGCTTAATTTGAAAAATCATTAAATGCTGATTATTATCTGATGTGGATTTATATACTCTGATAAGTGTTTTGAATGTTCCGTGGCTATTCATTCCAATGAGGATAACTGTGCTAGATGCTGACCTAGTAGTCTTTAACATACTAGAAATCTCATGTTTGAATTAGTTGTTTATGTGGAAAGTCATTAACACAAGCAGATTCTGATATTGAGCTTAGTCAAGTTTACTTTGTGTATCTTATTACTAAGTCACAAACTAGATTCTTGTTTCTTATCTGTCGAATTCTGATGTCAGTAAATCTTAAGAATGAACTAAGTGCTGATAAGCCTCACTTATCAAAAGAAAAGAAAAGAAAAGAAAAGAATAAAAGTCAGGTACTCCTTTGAGATCTAGAGTAAAAATGTGGAAGGGAAGACCCAAGTGCATTGCTGGTATTAAGTAATATGCATTAGAAAAGCAAAAAAAAAATCTTGGTGACTTTTCACACTCTATGATTATTGGAGAAATACTCTGATAATAACATAAATTCTGATAAGCAGTCGTGACTCACTTACACTGAGAAGCCACTGTAAAAAGGAATTTTAAAAGATGCATAAAATGAGCACAAATAGTTGAGGTGGACTCTTGCATAAATTTGTTCTATAGTAGACATCATGACTGATGACATATTTTAAGAATTTTTCTTAGTTATGCCTTATTTCTAAGATGTACTGAAGTTGATCAGATTTTAATCTTTATCTGATATTTTGCTGTATGCACACTTTCACTCCATACATATGATGAAAATTACTGTGGTGATTAAGTTGTTTTTGACAAACAGTTAAGTGTCATTTGCATAATTTCTGAGGACAAGTTCTGATGGAAGTTCTGATATTTAAACTCTGAAGAAAACAAGTCAGTATTTGTATGAAGAATCACAGAAAAAGATATTCACTATTTGAGTACAGAAGCCATGTTCTGATGACTGTTAAAATTTGATATAAGTTAAGTTCTGATATTAAATCCTGATGGAATCCTTGATGCGTACGTCAAATTTTTCTTTACTTGACTTATTTATGGTAAAATATGAAACAGTCATATTTAAATCAGAATAATATTGGGGTGAGATAAAAACAATCATAATCATTATGGGTTAGTGGTTAACGTGTATGTCTTGAAAAACTGCATGTGCACAGTAATTGTTAATTATTTCCCATGCCCATTAACTCTTGCTTTAGATCTTTTACTAACTGTTATTATTACACATAAGTCTAGGGAGTCGAGGGATCATTATTTTTACTTGTAATTGTTAACAAGTCCTCGCGTCCCTTGGTATTTTATTGGCTATTTAAACCGACTATTCATCCCAGCCAAAACATCTTTCATTTTCTCACAAACTCAATTTTTTTTCTATTCTTATCAACAAAAATGGTTCGTTTCAACTTGTTCCTGAAATATGAAACTTTCACCATCGAGTTGATTTGTGATGATTGGCAACATGAGTGGCATGTCACTGCCATTCCTGAAGAGATCTGGAACTCAGTTCCACAAGAGGTTCACACAAACCTCTTGTTCTTTTTGATGGACTACCACCTCCATCTTGATCGTTTAGAAGAGGAAAGGAGAGAAGCTCTCCATTAGCAAGAACATATCATCCATCTTACAGTGCTCTTCGTCAGCAGCCGAAGGAGCTAGTCGATAGGTCTTTTTAGACTAGGACTAAGGCTGTTGATGTTAAGAACTTTAGAATAGAACTATCTTGTAATTTTTGCATGTAATTTATAAATTTCATGAAATGTACTCATCTGATATATTAATGAATTTTCCTTTAATTGCAAGATTTGGTCTTTGTTTCTCAAATTATGCGACTGTGCATGTTTTAATTGCAATTTTTTAATCTTTACTTCATCATTTTTTTTAACTTTATCCAGTGATAAATGTTTTGATTTAATAGTCAATAATGAATTTTGATGATTTGAGGAAATAATTGAAGCACGAGTTCATGCATCTGAACCTGTGATAGTTGAAGCTGAGAATATTACTTCTCAGAAAGAAACAACAGCTCAAAGTTTTGATACTTTGAAAAGGAAAGCTGTAAATTCTGATGCTGCTAAAACAACTCCTTCATTGGCAAGGAGATTGAAGAAAATGAAGGCAAGGAGGTATTTGGCTAAGGCTATATCAGAAGATACTGAAGAAGCTGAGGAAGGGGATCAGGAATCTCTAATCTCACAAGAACCAATTATTATTGAAGCCCTTCCAGCTCAAGTCAAAGACACTGCTAATGACACAGTTATTACCCCTCCTGTCTCTCCTATTAAAGCTACAGATAATGCTAAAGAACAACCTAATAATTATGAAATAGATATTCATAATTTGAATATACCTGAAGTTCTTTATCTGGAAGCTCCATCTACATCAAAGACACCAGCTCTGGAGATAAATTCTGCTGATCAGAATTTAGATGATGTTATTCCTGAATCTCCAGTTGCCTCACACACTGTTGAACTATCAGAACAAAATGAGTCTTCCTCAAGTTCTGATGATAGTGTTTCTGTTGAGACTCCAGTACCTACTCGGGGCAAGGAAGAATTGGTGAAGAAATTTGTTGAAAAGGAAGCACCTATTCCTTGGGAGGATACTCACAGAGGTGTTGAGTGGACCAAGAAGTGGAATGAATCAAATTTTATTCCATGTTCTAAAATTCTGATAGAGCATATTGCAAAAGCTGATGAGTTTCTCACAAATGCTGATTTCAAGACACAACTCAAGATCACAACTCTGTCTACAGAACATCTTCAAGGTCTACATACTGCTACTCATGAAAAGGTTGATACACTCAGAGAACAAGTTGATAAGCTCGATCAGGTGCTCAAGCTTGACAAAAACAGGTATATCAGACCTATTTTTGAAAAAGTTGCAGCCATTGAGAAAACTGAAGAGAAGCAACAGGCCTAAATTGCCGAGGTTCTGGTTAATCAAGCTTCTCAGAAAGCTTAATTGGATGAAATTCAATCTTCAGTTGAACTTCTTCTTTCTCTCTTACTTCCTGATGATGCCAAAAAAGGGGAGAAGGTAGTTAAGTCCAAATGCTCACCAACTCAAGAACTGAAGAAAAAGGATGATAAAGGTGATGACCATTGAAACTCTGAAAAGAGCAGAGGTCAAAGAAAAGTTCAAGGAAAATCTTCTATTCAGAACAAGTCAAGTTCTAATGCTGTGAATGCTCATAGACTGAAGTCAAGTGGTGATAAACAAAGTCTTAGGTCAAGTTCTGATATTATGATTCAGTCAGGATCTGAAGACTCTCAGAAGTTCTTGCAAACTCTGAAGTTAAAGGGGAAGCAGACTAGTGTTTATTACAAAGATCCTAAAATCCAGACACTTGATGAGGAGATAACAAGAAGATTATTTCTGAAACACAATCCAGGAATGGATTTAGAAACTCTCAAGGAGGAAGAAGCTAGATTTGCTGCTGAGAAGATAAATCCTAAGTCTAAAGCTTCTGATGCAAAGAACCTCCAAGGCCAAAGGAAAAGGGCATTGTGATCAAGGAAAAGTCAAATTCTGAAACTTCAAAGTTCAGAACTAGATCACAGAATGAGAGTAATCCCAAAGACAAAGGGAAAGGAAAAATTGATGAACCAACCAAGTCACTGGACTTGAAAACTTTTCAAGATCTGATGAAACCAGTGTGTAAAATGGTTCAAGTATCTGATGATAATCTTGTTGAAGATGAAACTGTTCAAATTTTGAAAAGAAGAAAGATAAGTGAAGATTCTAAAACAACCTCTGACGATGCTCAAGTTGTTATTCAGAATAAAGGACAGAAAGGTACAGAAGAAGCAGCAAATTCTAATCAAGCTATCAAGACATCAACTGCTGACAATGCTCAAGTTGATTTGAATAAATTGACAATTGCTGATAAGAAGAAGCTGTTATGGAAAAAAAGCTACTCCAGTTGAACCAAAATCCAATCTCATGATTAATCAACTTGCTATATTTGGATTGAAAGCCAAGCAACCTAGAGATAGAGCTCGATTAGGTTCTGACGAAGAGAAGATTCAAACAGGAGTAGAGGTTACTCTTAGAGATCCTTTCATGTTGACGGAAAAACCATATGAACAAATCAAACAAAGGCACCTTGACAAGGTGTTGTCTGCTCAAGTTGTGATAGATGCTCATGATAAGGAGAATCTGAAAGAGAAATTGATCTTATTTCTCAATGATGGAAGGACTTATAGATTAGCTGATACTAATGTATTAAAGAAGTCTATTAGAGAACTTTAACATATTCATTATCTTCTGGAAGTAAAATCTGATGTTACAAGAAGATGGTCAGAATATATTCTGAAGGCTATAAGAGATCTATTCAGAATCTCTGGTACAAAGACTTCTCATTACAGTCTAATGATTACTGAAGGTGATGGAAAAGAAATTCCTATGCTGAAGAATTCTGCCAAGGTGGAAGTTATTTTGAAAGGAAGATGTTTATGTTATAATGAAAACTCTTCACATCCTAAGGTTATCAGACTTTGTGATGGACTTGAAAGAACATCCATTCAAGCTCTCAGAAAAGCCATTTATCAAATTGGTGATAGTAATGAAGAAGAACTGATGCAGGTCAAAGCACAGTTAGCTAAAGTTCTGAAGAAAGCTGAAAATAATCTGATAAATGATTTTGTTAAGAATCATTATGGATTCAGATTGATTCAGTGATGTTGGTAAAGCTGGATGTTATGTAAGTTGTAATTAATAGTCTTATTAAACTCTTATTACATTTGAACTTAAGTGTTTTTGACATCATCAAATCTATTAACTTGTACATTCTTGCATAATTACAGGTTGGGGGAGATTGTTGGATATATTTGAGATGTCATGTCTAATGTGTTTTTTGTTTAGTTTTCAGATCTTAACTAACAGGAAATATCAGTACTTACTGGAATCAGGACTTACTGGAAGTCAGGACTTAAGGATATCAGTATTTAGATTATCAGAAGATAATATCAGAAGATGGATATCAGAACTTAAGTACTGGAGGACTAACAGTTAAGGAAGGAAGCTGATTCACAAGAAAGAAGATCGAGACTAATACAAGAAGAAGATATGCATGGAAAGAGTTCGAGGACTAGAAGAATTATATAAGATATCTGGTTGATATATTTTAGGAGACAGAATTATATTCCATATCAACTAGAAGTTATCTTGTAACTGTGTGTCTATATAAACACGGACATAGGTTTACTCTATAAGAGTTACGATCATCGAGAAGATCATATATTGTAACCTAGCAGCTCTTGTGATATTTGTTCATCACTGAGAGAGAACAGTTCCATTATAACAGAGTTTGTTATATTGAATACATCTGTTTTCTGTTACTTGTGCTTTAAATCGATTTGATTGTATTCTACACTGTATTCAACCCCCTTCTACAGTGTTGTGTGACCTAAAAGAATTTTAAAAATTACTAACCTGAGATGATTTTTGATGATACGATTGGATTGTACTCCTCAAGAGCTTCAAAATGACTACAAACATGATATGATTTGCTTCTCAGATCATTGCAAAATCATCGATTTATTCCGAGAACACCAAAAATAAATTTCCAGAGAATTTTCAGATTTTCATTTATTTTTCTATTTTTTTAATTGAATAATAATTAAATAATAGATAAATTGTATCTATATTTATAAAAATAATTCCCCTAAAATTACTTAGGGCCTAATTATATCATTTAATAAAAATAATTAGCCCAAAATTAATAATTAACAGGGAATATTTTTTAATTCAATAAATACAAAAAATTATATGAAAAATTCGCAAAAATTACGTATAATCCAATAATGCAAAAATATTGAATATATAATAGTCCCACGATTTAATAAAAATAAAAAAACAATTTTTTGGGCTTATATGTCCTGGTAGGGGCCCAGAAAAGTTATTTTTCACGAAACAACACACTCCCTAAATTAACTGGATAGTATAACTTTTAATATAAATCCATTTAACACGTAATAAAATACCCGTTGGATTGTATGGAATCGATAAACAGATTACTTAGCCGCTAAGTAACTGTAAAAACGATCGAGTTTAATACCTGTTTTTGATAATTATCAAAATCGGGCTTCTTATAAAATACTGTATACAAAAATAATGTAATAATATCCCGTCTTTCGGTAATACGGGTTTTATTGGTCTATAAAAATGATTATCGTATCGAAAATTTTGTGCCAAGGCGTGTACGGGTCAAACCGTACTCCAGATTGAAAAAGTCAAAACACGGAAAATATCCGCAATAATTAGATTAGGTTAGGGCGTAGTTTTCCGAAGAGTTTCGGGTTATAAAAATGCAAAAAGGGTTGAAGTTGGACGATTTTCTACTTTATAGAATTGTTTTATAATTATTCAGAAAATAATTGTTAAATCTATAAATCCTTATAAAATCATACAACAATCCAATTTCGGGGTTAGGAAATGAGGACTCACACACCTTTAAACTAAGAATAATTAAGCATAAACCTCGATTAACTAATAACATGATCAAACAGGATTAAGTTTGAGACAAGATTACAACTACCAACCATATAATATATATTACAACCCAAAATAATATTTAATTTACACAATAGATTCCGACTTGGAACTGATAGATAATCCATTGTATCTTTACAAACTTTCCAACTAAGCGCTTGCTCACACACAACCTGTACTACCTGCTCTGGCATCTGGAAGCCTACAACACGGTAGGGGCCACCAGGTACGCTCTTACGAGCATTGCGCCTAAGTCTTGCCATCCTCTTGCTTAACTGTTATGGCTAGAACAGAGAAAATTTATGGGTATAAAACTCAACAAGTAACTAAATGACAGTTCAATGATGCAATAATCAACATTTATCCACAATTGCTGTTAAGGCATTCTATTTTAAATCTTTAGGTGGCAAATTTCTGTCTTTGGGCTCTGAAAGGGTTATGAAGAAATATTTGGGCTTTCAAGAATCAAGGTTCAAGATAGGGCGAAAGCCCACATTCATCACAAATCATTAACAAGATCTCAAGGATCTTTCAAGTGGAAAGCAAGAATCTATTCAACTCTAGGAATCAATCATATAATTGATAACAATATCAGAATAAGAATCAGGGTTCACAAGCTGTATGCTAAACAATATAACAATCAACTCATTTCAAATCATTATAAGTCATTTTATATTCAAAGAAGCAAGTTGCTAAAGCAATGTATTCAATATCTTTTATAAAGTGATAGGGAACCCTTGATTGGACCACTTTAACTTTCAATTAATAATAATATGGGTGATCAGCCCGTACCGACCTCCATCTGGTCGTTAAGGTACCTATGGCATAATTTCAGCCTTCAATTGGACTAGCCCCGCTAGTCTCTTATATGACTGGACTAGTCCCATGAGTCTTTTACGCCTCAATCCAATCCATCAGGAATGCATTTGGAAAACCTTGTATTGGAAAATAAAGGTTTTACTAAGTTTATTTTATCATTACCGAGAATATGAAATCATTCAGACTCTTTCAAGTCGAAAATCATTCTTAAGTTCAATTTCAAGGATTCAAAAGAATTGAATGGATGAAGGCAATCAAAGATTAATGATATGGTCGAGATCAAATGACAATCAAAGTATGTAAGTTAGGGAATCAGATTAGTCTTAGAGATCATTACGGAATAAGGTATACAAAAGGAAAGATATAGGTTAATCAAAACAATACGCAAAGGAGTTCAAAGGGTTCTTATAAGGTTAACAAGAATTCAAGGTAACCAAATGAATTAATAGATGATAAGGGTATGAATCAACAGGTTTACAGTAAGGGTTTAAACAATAATCAAATCAAGTCGTTACAAGAACACTATTAGGGTGTTTCAAGGAACCAATAACAGGTATGGTACAAGAATTAATATTAGGGTTCAAGGGTTATATAAGATCAATACTCTATGATGGCATCATCAATATCCTTTCAATACACAACTTATACAAGTAGGCAGAGTTACTTTCCTGAATTCGCTTTCCTGTTTTACAAGGGTTGAACTACTGCCACCTAGAACACGTTTCCCTTTCCTAGCCTGAATGACTTCTGTTATTTCTAGAGAACTAACAATGAGATTTACAGAAGGGGGGTTGAATGTAAATCTCAAAACTTTTTCAAGTTTTGAGCAGTTTATAAAGACTGTGTGTTCAAGATGAACAAGTGTGTGAATTGCTTTAAGCTAATACAGACATATATATATTCAAACACAAATGTAAAGAACACAATAAACCTTTAAAAACTTTTCTGGTGGATTTGTTGTTCCACCAGAGATGGTATTTCAGAAATTCTGTGATCTAAGAATTTGATCACAGCTGCATCCTAGTACAAACTAGATAATTTTTCTCTCAAGATTTTTCTAAACAGCTCTGGAAAAATTCTTATCTAATTACTAGCTACTACTTGGTTTATATATTACCAAGTTTACAAGTGAAGACAATGATATATAAAATAATAAAGTAAGATCTCCACTTGTTTCTTCTCCAGTTCACTCCAGTACTTTGTTGACTTAATGCCTCTTTATACTAGAGTAGAACGGCTGCTTTTTCTGATGTTCCTGAAATTAGGCTGCCACATTTCAGTTATCTCTGTTCACCCACGTGCCTCTGTTTGTAGGTACAACTACCACTTACCAACGGTTAATCAACAGAACATCCGTTGAAGCTTTCATCCGTTGATGCACTCATCCGTTGAAGGATGTTATCCGTTGAAGCTTTAGAGACATCCGTTGAAGCTTAGCTTCTCATCCGTTGAAGGTCTTTAAGTCATCCGTTGATACCACTTCATTTATACAAAATTACAAGGCATGAAATATTTACAATTGGCCTTCCTATCTGCATATCTTCTAGTAGTCAACATGACTCATAGTTTCTCTCAACTTCTAAGAATTACATCTTAAATATAGAGACTGAAATATGCTACAACACTAGACTTATTTCTAAGTAAAGCTACACCATCAACGGATAGCCAAAGTGGTCTTATCCGTTGAGGCTACAGACACTGAATTTTTACTTAAGTGTTTTGTTAAACATATCATCAAACTAATGCACATATATTCCTAACAATCTCCCCCTATTTATGTCTATAAGAATTGTAGGCATAAATTCAGGGTTAACTTGATGATAAGAAAACACTTAACAGATATATGAATTGAAACTAAGTAGAAATTTGAAAATGCTGCAAAAATGTATGTACTAGGAGGAAATTGAAGATTTACAGTATTTCCAAGGATACTCCTTTAGCCTGAGCAAATCATCTTTTTCTTCTTTGTTCCCTGGTTTTCTTTCCTAGCCCTTTGTCATTTTCCTCAATTTGGAGTTGGAGTTGTCTGAAGAATTCAGCTTCATCTTCAACACTGATATCCAACTTAGATTGCATTTCCTTGAGAGTTTCATTGCTGGCAATCTTGAGTTGGTCTTCAAGTCTGAAAAATCTTCTGACTCCTTTATCATCTCTAAATTCCATCAACCAATGAGGTGATTTGTGAATTGTAATTCCCCTTTCTTGAATGAGTAAAGTCCTGGGTAAAGCATTGGGCTCCCTCCAAGTTTTCCTTATATTGGCAATCTTGTTGAGAATTTCAGTCTTGGCAGTTCTGGTAAAGCCAGAATCCTTTTGTATAGCTGAAAAGACTCTAATCAAGGTAGAGTAGCCTTCATTCAGAATCCTGTGGAGAGGCCATGTTCTTTCCCCAGCTCCTTTGTATCTGAACACTAATCTCTCTGGTAGCTGTCTGTAAGCAGCTATTCCTCTTACATCCTCCAGCTCATCCAGATAGAGTTCAATGTCTGAAATTTCTTTTATGTCACAGATGTGAACATAATCATCTTTAGAAATGGATGGCTTAGGCTTAGGCTTTTGTTTTTGAGTGAATTTCTTAGAGGTTATGGGAGGTGTAGATTTGGGTTTTCTTTTCTGTTTCTTTGGTAGTGGAAGAGTGGTTAGAAAGGTAGGCAATTTGATGGTGTCCCAATCAATAGGTTCCTCTTTTGGAATGATTGGTTCACCATGGATGTTTATAGTGGGATTAGCAACAAGAGGTTCAGGTATGGAAGGTAGTGGTTTAGATATAGATTTGGTTACTTCAGTATTATCTTCACTCCTTCTATGTGCCTTGGCCTTTCTTCTGTTTCCCTTCTGCCATTCCTCTCTTTCTTCCATACTCTCACCAAATATACTCCCAAAAACCTCATCTAGGTTTGCAATCTTGTCTTTACCCCTGACTTCAATTCCTTTCTCTTCTTCAACTTGACTTGACTTTAGCTGTTGTTCAAGCTTTGCTTGTGCTCTTTTGTCAGCCTTTAGTTGCTTGACTTCTTCCTTCTTGGCTATTGAGAATTTGGGATGTCCTTGCATCACACATATGCTCTTTCCCTCTCTAGAGATAATAGCCCTATTTCTCCTTACAGCCTCATCCATGGTCTCTTTGAGATAAGCAATACTCCTACCTAAAAGCTTGTTCTCATCAGCTTTTGGAGGAGGAAAGTCCACTTCTTTTAAAGGATTCTTTGTAGAGTCCTTATTGGATCTTTTATTGGGCTTGAGAATTATAGCTTGTAGTTCTTTGGAAGAAGCTTCTCCATCCTTATGTCTCCCTACTGGCTTGAGCTCCATGTTGATTGGTTCAATCTTTGTGCTATATTTCACAGATGTTGATTTATCTTGTGTAGAGCCAAACAACAGTTGCAACCTTTCATCAATTCTCCTCCTTTGCTCTTTCACTTGAATTTCAGCTGCTGCTAGCTGAATCAAATCAATTCCATCAGGCTTTCCTTTGATTTGAATGATTGGAGAAGTAGTGATGGCAGGAACTAGCACTTTAGATATTTTGATTTTTGTAGATGGCTCTCCTTCCCCTTCCCTTTTACTCTCCCCCTTTTTGTTATCATCAAGGAGAGGGGTCAAGCCTTGTGCTTTTGCCAGCTGCATTAGGAGACTGGTTTGAGATTGTTGGTTGTGAAGAATGGTGGCCACAAAATCTTCAATAACTTGAACTCTGTCTTCCAACTTGGCCAGCCTTTTCTCAGTAACTGATTCTTTTTTCAATCTCAAAACCAAGTCCTGCAATGTACCATAGGGCATGACTGAATCCAATTTTTCAGAACTGTAGGATTTCAAGTCAGCAATATCCTTCCTGAGATCATCCATACTCAGATTCTGCTTTACTTGCTGCACCTTCATGAGATGCAGTGAGTCCAGGTGAGCTTGAAGGATAGCCTTGATACTTGCATGTGAAGTGTTCTGAATGGCCTGTTGAATAGTGTTGATTTGTTTGACTAAGGAGACATTGAATTCCCCTAATCTATACTCCTTTGTCAAAGCCCATTCAGGTAGATTTGGAATTGAACTAGGGCCTTCATCTCCCCCTAAGTTCATGCTTCCATCAAAAGAAACAGAGTCATCATCATCAGAATTTACTCCAAATTCCTCAGATGGCTCACCAGCTGTAGAAGGCATCTTGTTAATAGCAGCTTTATCCCTTTGAAGAGATTCTGTTGTGTGTACTAGATGTAGTGTCTTTTCTGCCTCCTCATTGCCCTGAGCAGCCAACATTTGATAGGCTGACACAGGATGAGTAAAAGTGTCAGCATCCAAGGAAATGTTATCAATTACAGCTTTGTAATGTTGCTGAAATTGTCTTTCCTTTTCAGCATCATCCACAATCATTGACTCACTAGCAATGGCTGGTTCCACCCTTATATCTACTGTACCTGCCTTTCTCTCTTTTTCTCTATTTTCTTGCATCAGGGGCTCCCCCTGGCTCACACAACTCACTCCCTCACCTTCACCTACTAAGGTGGTACTCCTCTCACTTACTTTTGCCATGCTGGAAGAAATAGCATGCATTTTTGAGCTCTCAATCTCTCCTTTTGCCTGGGAGCAACCCAGCCTCTCACTCAAATTTTCACTCCCTTCCCTCAATCCTAAGAGTGATTGCACAGTATTCATGTCTTCTACACTTGGAATTGATTCAGTTATGTGTGGAGAGACTATCAACGGATGTGGAATATCCGTTGAAGGTGAAACTGATGTTATCAACGGATAACTGCTGTTAAGCTTATCCGTTGAAGAGCAACCACTTGTCAACGGATGAGTGATATCCGTTGAAGAAGGAAAAGAAGTTGAAATTGAAAGTGATATAACTGTTGAATCTGTGTAGATTGATTTGAGATGTGGTGACACAGATCCTTCAATTATATCTGAAAGAATTTGCGGGTGATCCAACAAATCATCTAAGAGATGATGATCACCTGTATTTGAGTGGGGCTCCTCCCTGAGTTGTAAAGAGGGAGAATCAGGAATTGATGGGAATAACATATCCACATCCAGAGATGGTGATGAAGTGTTTGGTGATTGATGTGTGATTATTGTGAGAGAATGGGGCTGTGACTCCACATTTATTGGAGCCACATCAAACTGAGTTTGAGAAGGCATAGATACAGATGGATGTATCTGTGCAGTGTGTGCACCCTGTGTAGAAGATTGGGTTCTAGCCTTCTTTCTTCTAATAAAAGCTTTTGTTGGTGAGTGTTTGGCTTCAGTGTCCCTCCCTCGTTTGTTCTGTGTTCCTGGTTGGGAACTATTTTCAATAGTAACATCCTTTTGGGAGGATACAACTAGGGATGTGCTAGATACCTTTTCAACCACCACAGCTTTTTGAGAAACTGTGGCTTGGCTAGCTTGGGAAGCACTTAACTCTCCTTCCTTATCCTGGGGGTTTCTTTGATGTTCACCCCTCCCCTCACCACTCACACCCTGTTCACTCCCCTCAGGGTTAATGGTTGGTGTTACAACTGTTGTCTTTTGAGAAACAACAGAGGTGGTTTTCTTTGTCTTTGATTTTGAAAGTTTAGTTTTGGTGACCTTGGTAGAAATTTGTTGGGGCATTGTCACAGATTTCATGGCCACACTAGAAGATAAAGAAATAGAGGGGTTGGAAGAAGTAGGAGTTGTAGAAGCAATTACCTCACCTACCTGAGGTGCATTCATGATTGGTAAATATACCAATGGCACACTGCTGTTGAGATCCATTCTCAATAAATCTGCAAGAACTCTTTTCTCTTGTGCCCAGCACTTGAGTTTATTATTCTCATTGATTATGACCAAACCTTCAGCAACATGGTTAGCCAATAACATAAAGAATCTAGCATAATAGATGTTATTAGGTCTATTAGCTTTGTTACCTAATCTAGTACCCAATTCTAGCATCACATAGTTGCTAAGATTAAAATACCTATCAGAAACAAGCATATAGAGCATATTAACAAGAGATGAAGTTATGGCATCAAAATTACTAATTTTCCCAGAGAAAACCTTTATAAAGGCATCCCCAAGAAAACTCCATTCTTTCCTAAGGCCTTTTCTTCTAATACTCCCTAAACTAGCAGAGTTAAGAGAATAACCTATGGAATCTAACATGCTGGATACATCATTATCAGTGTGTGGTGTCATGGCATTGTTCTCAGGTACTTTAAAACATGCTTGTAAATCATCACAGTTAATACAGTGATTTTTACCTTTGAGAGTGAAGGAGATAGTCATATCTATGGAGTTGAACTCAGCAGTTGTCCAAATCTCCTCAACTACTTCACAGTAAATCGTTGGGGCTTCCAGCATTGCATAGCTAAGTTTACAGTTTTTGATGAAGTCCATCATTTTGTGATAGTCTGAATGGGCTTCATTCTTTTCTACCAAAGCTATGAAATTGTTCTTCTCATAGATGAACCCAGATTGAGACATAATTTTCACGACTGGTGCCATTGTTGTGAGTAGAAATTGCAGAGAATAACTTGAAGGTTTTGCAGAGAGAAAATGGTAAATGCTTGAAATTTTAAGAAAGCGTAAAGTAAAAATGAAAAATCAGAAGGGCTTATATGCTTTCAAAAAAAAAAATTAGTAAAAGATTAATCAATAAGTATATGTTAGTGAATTTCAGCCGTTTAAGAATAAACTGTAAGTATTCTAACAACTACCTTTAAAACCAATACATACAGATGTATGTATGAGTATCAACGGTTAAGAAAATAGAATCAACGGCTGTGAAAACACCTGAATCGACTGATGTGATATTTCAACGGATAAGGCAAATTGTCATCCGTTGAAAGGTACTTCAGTTTTATCCGTTGACGGATAAAACTTCCAGAAATGTATTTGTCTTTCAACGGATAATGAATATCCGTTGATAGAGCAATTTTGACTTTCAACGGATAGGAAACATCCGTTGATGGTATAAACTTTGTTAAAAGTCAAATTTGTTCTAGCAACTAATATAGTTCAGGCTTCAAATCAAATTGCAATAAGGACATGAATTTTAAGAGTAATTAAGCATACCTAGCTCACTTACTAATCTTGTGAATGTTGATTCATCAAGTGGCTTGGTAAATATGTCTGCAATTTGTTGTTCACTTGGAACAAAATGTAGTTCCACTGTACCATTCATGACATGCTCCCTAATGAAGTGGTACTTGATATCAATGTGCTTGGTTCTTGAGTGCTGTACAGGATTCTCTGTTATGGCTATGTCACTTGTGTTGTCACAAAAGATAGGAATTCTATCAACATGAAGTCCATAGTCAAGGAGTTGATTTCTCATCCATAACACTTGAGAGCAGCAACTTCCAGCAGCAATGTATTCAGCCTCAGCTGTAGAAGTAGAGACTGAATTTTGCTTTTTGCTAAACCATGATACAAGCTTGTTTCCCAGGAATTGGCAGGAGCCTGTTGTACTTTTCCTGTCTATTTTGCAACCTGCATAGTCTGCATCTGAATAACCAATTAGATCAAAGCCAGATTCTCTAGGATACCAAATACCTAAATTTGGTGTACCCTTGAGATATCTGAAAATCCTTTTGATAGCTATTAAGTGAGACTCCCTAGGATCAGCTTGAAATCTAGCACACAGACATGTAGCAAACATTATATCTGGTCTGCTAGCAGTTAAATATAAAAGTGAACCAACCATGCCTCTATAACTTGTAATGTCCACAGACCTTTCAGTCTTATTTAATTCAAGTTTGGTGGCAGTGGCCATGGGAGTTTTTGCAGATGAACATTCCATTAAGTCAAACTTCTTTAAAAGATCATGAATATATTTAGTTTGACTAATGAAAATTCCATTACTAACTTGTTTAATTTGTAAACCAAGAAAATAGGTTAGTTCTCCCATAAGGCTCATTTCATAATTACTTTGCATTAGCTTAGCGAACTTTTTACAAAGTTTATCATCTTTAGAACCAAATATTATGTCGTCTACATAAATTTGAACAAGTATACTAGAGCCATTAACATTCCTAAAGAAGAGAGTTTTATCAACAGTACCTCTAGTGAAGTGATTCTCCAAAAGAAATTTTGATAATGTTTCATACCAGGCTCTAGGTGTTTGCTTCAGTCCATAGAGTGCTTTCAACAGATAATATACATAGTCTGGAAAATTTGGATCTTCAAATCCTGGAGGTTGACTTACATAGACTTCTTCCTCTAATTTCCCATTTAGAAATGCACTCTTGACATCCATTTGATAGACTTTGAAATTGGCATGAGCTGCATAGGCTAGAAAAATTCTGATGGCTTCAAGTCTTGCAACAGGAGCATATGTCTCATCAAAATCTATTCCCTCTTGCTGAAAATAGCCTTTAGCAACCAATCTGGCTTTATTCCTTATGATAATGCCATTTTCATCCATCTTATTTCTGAATACCCATTTTGTGTCAATAGGACTCTTGTTCTTTGGTTTTGGTACCAGCTTCCAAACTTGGTTTCTCTCAAATTGGTTTAGCTCTTCCTGCATAGCTAATATCCAATCTGGATCCAATAAGGCTTCTTCCACTTTCTTAGGTTCCTCCTGAGATAGAAAACTACTATACAGACATTCATCTTGAGTAGCTCTTCTTGTTTGTACTTTAGATGATGCATCACCAATGATCAGTTCAAAGGGATGATTCTTGGTCCATTTCCTTTGAAGTGGAAGATTTGCTCTAGATGAGGTGGCCTCAGTATTGTCATGATGTGAGACAGAGTGTTGACTAGTTGAAACTCCCCTAAGTTGTTGGTCCTTTGCAGGGAACTTGGAGTTCTATCAACTGATGATGTAAATCGATTATCCGTTGATAAACTATGATCAACGGATGCTTCATTTAGTACTTCAACGGATGATACACCATGTCTTTCAACGGATACTGCATTGCCTCTATCAACGGATGCAGAATTCTGACTTTCAACGGATGCAGTATTTTGTGCATTATCCAAGGGCATGTTTTGAATCCCTTTTGAAGTGTTATCTCCATCAGTCTCCTCTTCACTATCATCACAATATATCTCAATGTTGTCAAATTTGAGTCTCTCATATTGTCCCTCATCTGTTAGTCCATCAATCTTTTTATCATCAAACACAACATGCACAGATTCCATAACAATGTTGGTTCTTAGATTGTAGACCCTATAAGATTTTCCAGCTGAATAACCAACAAATATCCCTTCATCAGCCTTTGCATCAAACTTCCCTTTATGGTCAGATTGATTCCTTAGTATAAAGCATTTACATCCAAAGACATGAAGAAAGTTTAGAGTTGGTTTTCTTCTCTTGAACAACTGATAAGGAGTCATGCCTTTAGCTTGATTGATCAAAGAGATATTTTGAGTGAAACAGGCACAATTAACAGCTTCAGCCCAGAAATATGTTGGTAACTTTGATTCTTCAAGCATTGTTCTGGCAGCCTCAATTAAAGATCTGTTCTTTCTTTCAACTACCCCATTTTGCTGAGGTGTTCTTGGAGCTGAGAACTCATGCATGATTCCATTTTCTTCACAGAACAGCCTCATTGATAAATTCTTGAACTCAGTTCCATTGTCACTCCTGATATTCCTAACCTTCAGGTCAGGATGATTATTGACTTGCCTGATGTGATTGATAATGATTTCACTTGCTTCATTCTTTGATCCAAGAAAATAGACCCATGAAAACTTTGAGAAATCATCTACAATCACTAAGCAATATCTTTTTCTTGCAATTGACAATACATTGACTGGTCCAAACAAATCCATATGTAGCAGCTGTAATGGTTCATCAATTATTGTTTCAAGCTTCTTTTTGAATGATGCTTTCCTTTGTTTGCCTTTCTGACAAGCATCACACAAACCATCCCTTGAGAATTCAACAAGAGGAATTCCTCTTACTAGGTCCTTTTTGACTAGATCATTCATTGTCTTGAAATTCAAATGGGATAGCTTCTTGTGCCATAGCCAACTCTCAACTGAACTTGCTTTGCTGAAGAGACAAGTAATAGATTCTGCATTTGCAGAGTTGAAGTCAGCTAAGTACACATTTCCTTTTCTAACTCCAGTTAGAACCACTTTGTTGTCTTTCTTACTAGTGACAACAAAGGCTTCAGAATTGAAGGAAACTGTATTCCCTTTATTACATAGTTGACTGATGCTCAGTAAGTTATGTTTGAGACCATCAACTAATGCAACTTCATCAATGATGACATTCCTTGTTGAAATCAAGCCATATCCCATAGTAAACCCTTTGCTGTCATCTCCAAAGGTTATGCTAGGGCCAGCTCTTTCCTTAAACTCTGTGAGCAGGGAGAAATCTCCTGTCATGTGTCTTGAACAACCACTGTCCAAGTACCATAGATTTCTTCTATTTCCCTGCACACCATAAAATCAATCAATTTGATTTTGGTACCCAAGTTTCCTTGGGTCCATTCTTGTTAGCCTTTCTCCTAGACTTCATTCCTCCTGCATCTCTAGACTTAGGTAACTTTGAGTCAACCTTGGTCTTGGATGTAGTTGGTTGAGGTGTAGGGTTAGTCACAGAATCATTTAGCACATTTGGAATATGATAAGGCATGGATTGTGCATACATGTTATTCCACATAGGCATATTGTATGGCATTTGAGGCATACTAAGTGCAGCAAGATAAGGATTGTTAAAATATGGAATGTTTGCAAAATGTGCATAAGGATTCTGTTGAGACATAGTAGGCATAGCATGTAGAGATGATGCAGACATGTTAGGCATGGAAGAGGGTACAATTATGGGGGTTTTCTTAATAGATTTGCAATTAGCAGATTAATGATTAACACTACTACAATGCACACAGCTTTTTCTAGGAGCATACCTATCAGGTGTGTAATTGTTATGTTTGTTAACACCTACCTTCCCATTTCTGTTAGATTTTCTTTTAGTTTCCTTTTTATCCTCAACCATCTTGAGCCTATTATTTAACTGTTCTAAGGTCATGTGCCCTATATTCACCTTAATGACATCTTTGGATGTGCTTGCTTCTTCTTTAACAAAGTTCTTGGAAGTTGAACCAAACTTTTTGTTGAGTTTCTTTAGATTTTCACTATTAGAAACATCTGCCTGTTTTAATTGAGGAACCTTCAACGGATGCTCATTTTCTTCCTTCAACGGATAACCTTCATCATCCGTTGATTCCACATCCGTTGACAGCCCATCAATTAATTCCAGTTTCTTTTTGTTTTTATCCCAGGCAGTTTCACAGAATGATTCAATTCCTTGGACCTTGGCAATTTGAGCACTAACATCCCTAGATATTTTCCAGGCTTTAATCACCTCTTGCTCTCTCGTTAATTGATTAGAAAGTATTTCTACTTTCTTAATAGATTCAGTTAGTTCATTCTCAACAGATATACAATGCAGCTTGGTTTTCTCTAGGTCAATCAACTTATCTTCTAACATAGCATTTCTATTACTTAAAAACAGATTGTTCTCTTTAATCCTACTATTTTATTTAGCAAGAGATTTAAGAGACACACGCAAATGATACAATTCAGTAGACATGTCATTAAAAGCATCATTGCACTCTTCTTTAGTAAGTTGTGTTACATCAGTAGTGATTACCTGAGTTGTTACCTGATTGCTTGATGAACTAACTTCATTTTCCTCAGAATCAGCCATGAGAGCTAAGTTGACATACTCCACATCTTCATTCTCTTCCTCTCCATCAGCTGCCCAATCTTTTTCTTGAGTAATGAAAGCCCTTTCCTTTTGCTTGAGCAGATCAAAATATTTCTTCTTGTAATCTACTTGGTCAAATTTCTTCTTTTCAGAAGTTGGCTTTCTGCACTCACTTGCAAAGTGTCCACTTATACCACAATTGAAACACTTGAACTTTGATTTGTCCACCATGTTCTTATGAAGTTTAGTGGCTCTAGTGTTTTTCTTAAACTTCATCTTTGCAAATCTCCTGGACAGAAATGCAAGATGCTCATCAACACTATCAGAGTCATCTTGACTGGAGTTGTCTTCATTCTCAGCAACTTGCTCTTTTCCTTTGCTTGATTCCTGATATCTTGTACCATCTTTGGAGTTTGATGTAGATCTCACAGTTTCTTGTCTGCATTCCCTCTCATTTTCAGCTACCAATGCAACTGAACTTCCTTTCTTTCTCCCCTTCTCCAATACCTCATCATGTTCCAACTCTAGTTCATAAGTCTTCAAGATTCCATATAATCTTTCAAGAGTGAAGTCCTTATAATCCTGAGAGTTTCTTAAGGAGACAGTCATGGGTTTCCATTCCTTTGGCAAGGATCTTAAGAATTTAAGATTTGAATCCTTCACCTGGTACACTCTACCATACAGCTTCAATCCATTCAACAGCTTTTGGAATCTGTTAAATGTGTCATTTAAAGATTCATTTTCTTCAAAATGAAAATACTCATACTGTTGAATGAGAAGCTGCATCTTGTTCTCTTTTACTTGTTCTGTACCTTCACACAGCAGCTGAACTGTGTCCCAAACCTCTTTGGCAGTTGAGCAATTTATCACATTATCAAACATATCCTTGTCAAGACCATTAAACAAAATGTTCATAGCCTTCTTATCCTTGTGGACTTCTTCTGTGTCTTCCATTGTCCATTCTGCTCTAGGTTTTGGAATGAATTGACCAACAGCAATTGTGGCCGTAGCAACTGTGGCTACTTTGTGGGGAATGTGAGGACCATTCTCAATACAGTTTACATAACCTTCATCTTGGGAGAGTAGATGAAGGTGCATTTTCACCTTCCAGTGGTGATAACTGTCTCTGTCAAGAACTGGGATTTTTACTCCAATATCCTTCTTACTCATCTTTGTTAGATTCCAAGATCTTTAAACTCTTTGTTTGTCAAGAGCCTGCTCTGATACCAATTGTTATTTCTAGAGAACTAACAATGAGATTTACAGAAGGGGGGTTGAATGTAAATCTCAAAACTTTTTCAAGTTTTGAGCAGTTTATAAAGATTGTGTGTTCAAGATGAACAAGTGTGTGAATTGCTTTAAGCTAATACAGACAGATATATATTCAAACACAAATGTAAAGAACACAATAAACCTTTAAAAACTTTTCTGGTGGATTTGTTGTTCCACCAGAGATGGTATTTCAGAAATTCTGTGATCTAAGAATTTGATCACAGCTGCATCCTAGTACAAACTAGATAATTTTTCTCTCAAGATTTTTCTAAACAGCTCTGGAAAAATTCTTATCTAATTACTAGCTACTACTTGGTTTATATATTACCAAGTTTACAAGTGAAGACAATGATATATAAAATAATAAAGTAAGATCTCCACTTGTTTCTTCTCCAGTTCACTCCAGTACTTTGTTGACTTAATGCCTCTTTATACTAGAGTAGAACGGCTGCTTTTTCTGATGTTCCTGAAATTAGGCTGCCACATTTCAGTTATCTCTGTTCACCCACGTGCCTCTGTTTGTAGGTACAACTACCACTTTTCAACGGTTAATCAACAGAACATCCGTTGAAGCTTTCATCCGTTGATGCACTCATCCGTTGAAGGATGTTATCCGTTGAAGCTTTAGAGACATCCGTTGAAGCTTAGCTTCTCATCCGTTGAAGGTCTTTAAGTCATCCGTTGATACCACTTCATTTATACAAAATTACAAGGCATGAAATATTTACAATTGGCCTTCCTATCTGCATATCTTCTAGTAGTCAACATGACTCATAGTTTCTCTCAACTTCTAAGAATTACATCTTAAATACAGAGACTGAAATATGCTACAACACTAGACTTATTTCTAAGTAAAGCTACACCATCAACGGATAGCCAAAGTGGTCTTATCCGTTGAGGCTACAGACACTGAATTTCTACTTAAGTGTTTTGTTAAACATATCATCAAACTAATGCACATATATTCCTAACAATTTCACGCTCCGAATCTACAATCCAAAATCAAAACCCTAATTAGATTCCCACTCGACGTTCCCGGAATGTTTAACAAATACCCCTTATCACAATACCCTAAGAGTATATATACTCGATCATATTCATATAGCACGTTTATACAATATACTCGTATTCTTTAAGCCAAGTAGTCATCGAATCATATATTGAGACGCAAACATAACTAATAGCATAAAATCCTTATATCCAAACTCTATACTTGAGTTATAATAACGATTATACAATCCTATATCAAAACGACTCAATACTTCCTCTATTTCACTTAATTCGATCCAAAACCACCAAATAAACCAATTAATTCCAAAAAATCTTACATGCATTCACTTAATGAAATCCTAGGATCATATTAACCTCTTTTACACTCTTAACCATTCGGTTATAACACAAAACAAATAAAAAATCAAACAATGACATGCAAGTACCAAAATCACATATAAACTTGAGATCAAGACAACACTCATCCTTTTAAATCATTTTTAACTTGATTAGTTACATGCAAGGTTATAACTTGACATGCATTTTGCCCTTTCATCAAAACCAAATCGAAATCATCTTTACAATCCATTTAATCACATAATTAAAACCTAAACATGGTTGATCATTCACTTTAACACATAGTTCAACTTAATTTCGTAAGAACAAGCAAGAACACTCGAAATTTCCATGACCCAAAATATGCATGCATTACTTTGGATTCTTAAACCACAACTCAATCTATTTATTCAATAATTTCTACAAACAATCAACAATAAACCATTTATATCATCAAAATCAACTTAATCTTCTCAAAATCAAGAACCATTCGGGTTTCAAGCAAAACAACACATGCAACTTTTGAGAATCAGGTTTTAATAATCTAGAGTTCAGTTTGTACATCATTACTCACCACCGGTTCACCGGAGTTCATCACCGGTGGCCGTGGTTTCACGGTGGTGCCCCCATTCGTGGGTTTTCAACCCTAAAACCTCCGATTACCAACCAAAAACATAGAAATCCTCTCATGCAATACACATTCATCACAGAAATTATAGAAATTACAGTCTAGCATTTGAAAAGAGTAAGAACTCGGCACTCGGCTCAAAACCGAACCCAGCGCACACACACACACTCGCATGCAAGCATAAACACACATATGCACAAGATTTGAAGCTCATATATGGAACAAGGATGAGGATTCATGGAAGATTTCAAAGAATGAGAGAGAGAGAGACAATATACCGAGAGAAAGAAAGAGAGAGAGAGAGCTTCGAGAGTGAGAGAGAAAAAGAGATGAGAGAAAGTGAGAGAAGAGAGAGAGTGACGGGTGGAGAAAGAAAGGAAAAGGGGGAGAAGGTGGTATTATATAATGAAAAAGCAGGGGCATTTTTATAATTAAGAAATTCTTCTTTTCTTTATTCTCGTGTTTCTTTTATTCTAAACTGAAAAATGAATTTAAATATTAAGTAGCTCTCTTAGTAAGAATGAAAATGTTACGAATAACAATTTTAAAATAAAGATCTTGAAATTAGCTTTCCAACCATACTTTTAAAATATTTTTTTGAGCGTAAGGTTTATTTTCTATGAGTTTTACAAGATTGCGCTTAAAATAGAATTATAACTCGATAAAATCATTTAAAAAACACCGATCACCAAATAATTCCATCTATCATTTTTGTAAAGTCTCTAGGACTATTTTGAAGATAACAAAACAAATTTCACGTCTTGAACATACTCAGAAAATTTTATAAAAATATATAAAGGTTCAATAAACCTTATTTTAAATCAAATAAATCCCTTAAAAATATTTAAAAATAACCAGAGCACTTAATCAAGCGTATTTTCAAGCAATAGCACATATTCACATATCACGACTCATATCATACACATTCGATCATAAGAATTCCCTTTTTAAATTAATAACCACTGTTCGCGTAATGGGTCGCGTTCTATCTGGCGGCCCGAGACTGAGCGTTTTCAACCACGCTTCTCAATCATTCTCTTTATAGTAACTGACACATCACTGAATACTCACTTAAACATTCCTATTTCACGCAATAACACATATTTCACATTTAAATACTTTTAATCTCTTTTTAAGACACTACCTGACGGCCCGAGAACACAGCTTATCCCCTAAGCTGACTCATCAAACTGGAACGTATCATTTTACGTTCCCAGTTACTAATATACAATAAAGACAATTAACCAAAAAAATCACTTAGCCCTTTATTAAATCACATAATTTATAATTACACCACAAAATTATACTTTATTCACTTAATCATGTCGTGAAATTCCCAGTTGCTACAATCTACCCTCCTTTAAAGGATTCTGTCCCCAGAATCTAGTCTAAGTAAATAGATGGGGATACTTTTCTTGTATTTCACGTTCTAGTTCCCAAGTTGACTCCTCTACTATAGGATTTCTCCATAACACTCTAACTAGAGGTACAATTTTATTTCTGAGCGTCTTCTCTTTTCGATCTAAGATTCGAACTGGTTTTTCCACATAAGATAAATCTTGTTGTATTTCCACTGGTTCCAATTCGATCACTTGGCTTGCATTAAAATTATATTTCTTTAGAAGAGAGACGTGAAATACGTTATGAAGATGTTGTATCTGCGAAGGTAAATCTAATTCATAAGCCACTTTTCCAACTTGTCGTAATACTTCGAATGGTCTAATATACCTAGGACTCAATTTCCCTTTCTTTCGGAATCTGGATAATCCTTTCCACGGAGATATTTTTAACAACACTTTGTCTCCGGGCTCGAATTGCATATCCTTTCGATCTCGATCCACGTACTTCTTTTGTCAATCTTGAGCAGCAATTAACCTTTTACGAATCATTTCCACTTTTTCTTTCGTTTGCTGTACGAGTTCTGGGCCAATTAGTTTGCGCTCACCAACCTCGTCCCAATATGTAGGGGATCTGCATTTTCTTCCAAACAACGCTTCATAAGGCGGCATGCCAATACTTGCGTGCTAACTGTTATTGTAGAAAAACTCAATTAATGGCAAATGATCGTCCCAATTTCTTTTGAAATCTAATGCTCAGGTTCACAACATATCCCCGATCATTTGAATTGTCCTTTCACTTTGACCGTCGGTCTGCGGATGATACGCCGTACTCATTCTCAATTTAGTTCCCAAATGATCATGAAACTGTCGCCAAAATTTCTAGTTAAATCTCGAATCTCTATCAGACACAATAGATACTGGAACTCCGTGACGCATCACAATATTGTCCAAATACATTTTAACCAACTTTTCCAATAAAAATCTTTCATTGATAGGCAAGAAACGTGCTGATTTTGTCAGTCGATCGACTATTACCCAAATCGCATCATGATTAGACTTGGTCTTTGGAAAACCTATCATGAAATCCATCGCAATATGTTCCCATTTCCATTCAGATATTTTTAGTGGTTGAAGCATTCCACTCGGTCGCCGATGTTCCACTTTTCTTCTTTGACACGTATAACATTTACTTATCCATTCCGCGATTTCCTTTTTCATATTTGGCCACCAATAACTCTCTTTTAAGTCCTTGTACATCTTTGTACTTCCAGGGTGAATTGAAAATCTTGAGTTATGCGCTTCGTACAAAATCTCATGCTTTAGCTCCATAATGTTAGGTATCCAAATGCGTGAGTTAACGTGATATATTCCCTTTTCATCCTTTTGAACTTTAACTTCCTCTCATGTCAACTTATCTTTCTCGTGGTTCATTACTTGTTCTTGACAACATCGAATCTTTTCCAAAATTTTCGGTTGAAATGACATTGCATTCATGGTTCCTCTTTCGAACTCTGGAATTTGCACTTCTATTTCTAACTTTTCAAAATCCTTGATCAATTCCTTTGATGAAGTTAACATATTCAATCTTTCATTGTGGCTTAAAGCATCTGCTACCACATTCGCTTTGCCGGGGTGACAACTTATAATACAGTCATAATCTTTTATCAATTCCAACCACCTTCTTTATCTCATATCCAACTCCTTCTGAGTAAAAATATACTTTAAACTCTTAGATCCGTATAGATCTCACACTTTTCACCATATAAGTAATGCCTCCAAATTTGAAGAGCAAACACAATCACTGCTAATTCCAAATCGTGCGTGGGATACTTCTGTTCATGCGACTTTAGTTGCCTTGACGCATATGCTATTACTTTCCCGTGTTGTATTACCACACATCCTAACCCTTTATACGAAGCATCGCTAAAGATCATAAACTCTCCTTTTTCATCTAGTAACACCAAGACTGGGTGGTTACCAACCTCTTCTTCAATTCTTGAAAACTTTCCTCGCACTTATCCGTTCACACAAACTTCTCGTTCTTCCTTGTCAACTTAGTCAATGGAACAACAATCTTAGAGAAATCTTGCATAAACCTTCTATAGTATCCTGCTAATCCCACAAAACTTCTGACCTCCGTAAGGGTCTTGGGCCTTTCCCAATTCATTACAGCTTATATCTTAGCTGGGTCCACTTTAATTCCTTTGCTATTGACTACATGTCCAAGAAACTGAACTTCCTTCAACCAAAACTCGCATTTTGAAAACTTGGAATATAACTTCTCTTTTCTCAAGATCTCTAAAGAAATCCTCAAATTCTCCATATGGTCTTCCTCCGTCTTGGAGTATAGAAAAAAATCGTCGATAAATACTATAATGAACTTATCCAAATGCTGCTTGAACACTCTATTCATAAGATCCATAAATGCGGCTGGCACATTCGTCAAACCAAACGCCATTACCAAAAATTCATAATGTCCATATCTCGTTTGAAATGTTATCTTGGGTATATCTTCCACTTTAATCTTCAGCTGATGATACCCAGATCTTAAATCAATCTTGGAAAAATAAGTAGCTCCTTTTAACTGATCAAACAAGTCGTCGATTCACTTAGAGGTTACTTATTCTTGATCGTCAACTTATTCAACTCGCGATAATCAATGCACAACCACATACTTCCATCTTTCTTGTTCACAAATAACACTGGTGCACCCCATGGGGATATACTTGGGCGTATTACTCCTTTATCCAACAATTCTTGCAACTGCGTTGCTAATTTCTTCATCTCAACTGGCGCCATTCGATAAGGTGCCTTTGATACTGGTTTCGTTCCAGGAGCCAAATTTATTGTGAATTCAATCTCTCGGTCTGGAGGTAGTCCAGGTAATTCATCTGGACACACATTGGGAAAATCTCTTACTACCGGAATATCCTCAATCTTTACAGATTCTTTCTCCATATCTTTGACATGAGCCAAATAAGCTTCGCATCCTTGTCGTAACAATCTTCTCGTCTGAATAGCCCTTAGAAACTTCTTCTCTTGTCTTTTTCCCTTGAATATCACTTCTTCACCATCCTTAGTCTTTAACTTCACCTTCTTTATTTTACACTCTATTTGCGCCTCGTGGTTCAACAACCAATCCATTCCTAATATAACGTCAAATTCTCCTAACTTAAAAAGAATTAAGTCAGCAGAAAAGTGCTAACCTTTTATAACCACATCGCAATCGGGACAAACCCTATTAACAGTGACTTTCTCTTGATTTGCTACTTCTATAATCAAATTGGGTTCAAGAGGGTATGCAACACATTTTAGTCTATCAAGAATACTTTCAGCAATAAATGATCTAGTTGCTCCAGAATCCATTAATACTTTTACTTCTACTGAGTTTATAACGAGCATACCTGCCACCACATCCACATCTTGCATGACATCTTTCATTGTCATGTTAAAGGTTCTAGCTCTAGGTTGAGCTGTTGGTGCTGGGTGAAGCGGCGGTCCAGCAATCCTAAGAACATTGGCCTTTTGAATAGGCTCCTTGCAGTTTCTGGCCATATGACCCACTTTTGCACACTTGAAACAGGTTAATTCGGGCTCCTTTACTCCACTTGGACACTCCGATGAATAATGTCCTTTCTAGTTACACATAAAACAGGTCACATCCAGCTTGTTACACCTTCCCGGATGTATTTTTCCACAAACTTTACACTCTTGAATCTGAGGTCTACTATCCTTTCCCGGTTGTCTGGTCTTCTGAAAATGATTCTTTTGAGTCCATTCCCGGGTTTAAACTTCTGAAACTTTTGATTTTGACCTCCACCATTCTTTCCAAACTTCCCTCTAAACTTCGAACTTCCTTGCTCTTGCTCCGAGCTCTCAAACTTCCTTTTCCTACCTTTATTCTCTCTTTTTGCAGCTTCATGCTCCCTTTCCACTATCATTGCCTTCTGCACTAAAGCGGCATAGTTCTTGATCTCCAACAGTGCTACTTGACTCCGAATCCATGGCCCAAGTCCTCGTTGGAACCTTTTGGCCTTCTTCGCCTCCGTATTTACATACTCAGGTACAAATCTAGATAACTCAGAAAATTTCACTTCATATTCTGCCACCGACATATCCTCTTGCCTAAGATCCAAAAACCTCATGTCTAGCCGATCTTGCATATAACTTGGCTAGTATTTCTCCAGAAATATTTCGGTAAACTTTTCCCATGATAAGTCTTTTCCTTCAAGCAAAGCCTTTAAAGATTCCCACCAGTAACTTGCCTCATCCTTAAGATAATAACTCGCATACTGTGCTTTCATTTCATTCCTAACTTCCGCTAACTCAAATGCTTTCTCCATTTCTCTTAACCACGACTGGGCTTTTATCGGGTTTGGCAAACCTAAGAACTCTGGGGGATGAACAGATTAAAAGTGTTTGAAGTTTCCAACTTTAGGGGCTATAGGTTGTTACAAAAGCTGAGCAAGTCGGCTCATCATAGTGGTATCTTGGTTTAGTTCTTGGTCTTGGGTTTGAATTTCTTCTTCTGGGTAATCTGGTGAGTTGGCCATTTCTTACCAACCTGATTGAGAAATTATTTAGCAATACGATAGCATGGAATTGATATATAACAACATTTTACTACGAAATAACTTTTGCGGGTTTTATGCTTTACCCAATTTTGCACATGCAATCCTATTACTATATAATTTCTCTTATCAGTTGTATTTTCTCATGGCACAGGGTATGATCTTGCTAAATATTAAACATGGTTATATAAAAACATGGTATGCAAAACAGTTATAAAGATTTTCAGGGTGCACAATAGGAAACAAGATATTGGATTTATTTAATAAGCCAAGGGTACATAGATAAAAGGTCTGATTACGTCAAGTTCTGAAATAAGGTACAAAAATATAGCAGGGTTAAATAGAGGAAAAACTGGAAAACATCCCCTATCAACCCCTAACTTCTAACAACCGCTACGATACAAAGTTCTGAAATATAGTACAACAAATGAAAAAGGGATCCCGGCATCTGACCAAGTATCCCAAGGCTACTGGCGCTGAAAAGGAACAACAATAACTACGGGCACCACCAGATGTCCCTCCTGATCAGCACTATCATCTAATCATCCAAAATATCTCTCAACACAACCAACATCTAACGAATAATCTTATGTAGCCTCTGAGCCTCAGCATTAGCATCACTAGTGGATGATCCCTCATCCAATCTCCTCCTGGCAATATGCTCCACCAACTAAATCATAGCTCTCCACTCCTCCTTTATAATTGAAGTCTTCAGCCTAGAGTCTTGAACTAACCTATCCACCAAAGCTCCCAACTCAAGAATGCGGGAGTAAATAAAGTCTCGATCCTGGGCTAACTTGCCACCAACACTAACAGGCACCATCTTAGGCATTTCAGACTCTGGCTCAGGGGTAGGGGTCTTTGACTCTGGCCTCAAGGGTGGTATCTTTATGGGAATCTCACTACTCTCAGCTGGATCCTCCTCCTGATTAGAACTAACATACACATGATCCTCTGAAGAGGGTGGAATAGAGTCCACGGGGGTACCGGTCAAACTAATCTCTGAATCAGAATCATTACCATTACAGGGGTCCTGAGATAAAATATAAAACAACAACCAAAAAATAATGTTAGGGTTAAATAAAACTTCCAACTAACTCACACCCTAACTCTAGTTGCCACTTTAGCCTATTCACTTTACTTAGACTATAGCTAATAGTCCAATTCAACTCTAAATGAGTCGAACACTCTCGCGATATAGATATATAACCCAAAATACCCTTTTTTTCTAACTTGTCTCAGGGACTAGATCTTGTAGCTCTGATACCAACTTGTGACGCCCTCAATCTCGGGGTTAGAAAATGAGGACCCACACACCTTTAAACTAAGATTATTTAAGCATAAACCCCAATTAACAGGATCAAACAGGATTAAGTTTGAGACAAGATTACAACTACCAACCAGATAATATATATTACAACCCAAAATAATATTTAATTTACACAATATATTCCGACTTGGAACTGACAGATAACCCATTCTATCTTTACAAACTTTCCAACTAAGCGCTTGCTCACCCACAACTTGTACTACCTGCTCTGGTATCTGGAAGCCTACAACATGGTAGGGGCCACCAGGTACGCTCTTACGAGCAGCGCGCCTAAGTCTAGTCATCCTCTTGCTTAACTGCCATGGTTAGAATAAAGTAAAATATATGAGTATAAAACTCAGCAAGTAACTAAATGACAGCTCTATGGTGCAATAATCAACATTTATCCACAATTACTTTTAAGGCATTCTATTTTAAATCTCTAGGTGGCAGATTTCTGTCTTTGGGCTCTAAAAGGGTTATGAAGAAATAGTTGGGCTTTCAAAAATCAAGGTTCAAGATAGGGAAAAAGCCGACATTCATCACAAATCATTAATAGGATCTCAAGGATCTTTCAAGTGGAAAGCAAGAATGTATTCAACTCTGGGAATCAATTATATGATTGATAACAATATCAAAATAAGAATCAGGGTTCACAAGCTGTATGCTAAACACTATCACAATCAACTCATTTCAAATCATTATAAGTCATTTCATTTTCAAAGAAGCAATTTGCTAAAGTAATATATTTAATATCTTTTATAAAGTGATAGGGAACCCTTGATTGGACTACTTAAAACTTTCAATTAATAATAATACGGGTGATCAGCCCGTACCGACCTCCATCTGGTCGTTAAGGTACCTATGGCATAATTTTAGCCTTAAATTGGACCAGACCCGCTAGTCTCTTATATGACTGGACTAGTCCCACTAGTCTCTTACGTCTCAATCCAATCCATCAGGAATTCATTTGGAAACCTTGTGTTGGAAAAGAAAGGTTTTAATAAGTTCATTTTATCATTACCGGGAATATAAAATCATTCAGACTCTTTTAAGTCGAATCTACAATCCAAAATCAAAACCCTAATTAGATTCCCACTTTACATTCCCGGAAGTTTAACAAATACCCGTTATCGCAATACCCTAAGAGTATATATACTCGATCATATTCACATAGCACATTTATATAATATAGTCGTATACTTTAAACCAAATAGTCATCAAATCATATATTGAGACGCAACCATAACACGTAACATACAATCCTTATATCCAAACTCTATACTTAAGTTGTAATAACGATTATACAATCCTATATCAAAATGACTCAATCCTTCCTCTATTTCACTTAATTCGAACCAAAACCACCAAATAAACCAACTAATTCCAAGATCTCTTATACGCATTCACTTAATCAAATCCTATGATCAAATTAACCTCTTTTACACCCTTAACCATTCGGCTATAACACACAATCAAAAATCAAACAATGACATACAAGTACCAAAATCACATATAAATTTGAGATCAAGCCAACACTCATCCTTTTAAGTCATTTTTAACTTGATTAGTTACATGCAAGGTTATAACTTGACATGCATTTTGCCCTTTCATCAAAACCAAATCAAAATCATCTCTATAATTTATCTAATCACATAATTAAAATCTAAACATGGTTGATCATTCACTTTAACACATAGTTCAACTTAATTTCTTAAGAACAAGCAAGAACACTCGAAATTTCCAAGAACCAAAACATGCATGCATCACTTTGGATTCTTAAACCACAAATTAATCTATTTATTCAATAATTTCTACAAATAATCAACAATAAACCATTTATATCATCAAAATCAACTTAATCTTTTCAAAATCAAGAACCATTCGGGTTTTAAGCAAAACAACACATGCAACTTTTGAAAATCATGTTTTAATAATCTAGAGTATAGTTTGTACATCATTACTCACCACCGGTTCACCGTAGTTCATCACCGGTGGCGGTGGTTTCACGATGATGCCCCCATTCAAGGGTTTCCAACCTTAAAACCTCCGATTACCAACCAAAAACACAGCAACCCTCTCATGCAATACACAATCATCACAGAAATTACAGAAATTACAGTCAAGCATTCGAAAAGAGCAAGAACTCGGCACTCGTGTGATAAACCCACACTACTAACTAGCAGAAATATACATAATAATAATTAAACATTAAAGTACTATAAAAGATAGAATATTAAGGCTACAACCCTTATCCACAATCCCCAAATACACATGAATCAATTTGAACAACATCTAACATCTTCAATATTACAAACCAAAAATATCTTAAGTCAAATTACTACCAAATTTTAACCCAAAGTTTACAACCCTTAGGGAACTACTAGTTCCCTACCTGCTCCAACATCTGACGGTAGGCATACCCCGAGTCCCCAGAAGTCTTACGCACGGTTTACTTGAAACGAACCATCTTCGGGTTTTATTGAAGGGATAATATCAATAAAAATACTAATGAGCAAAACGCTCAGCAAGTGAATAATAGTATATAACAATGCATCATAACCATGATAAAATGATAACAGAAGATAAATCAGCAATATGAAATCTCAAATAGAAGATCAAGTTATAATGAGTGAATGGAATTGGAAATCACACAACGCTATGAGCAATGAGGGGTGATCAACCTACATCAAAGTTCTGAACCACATAACAAGTGATTCACAACCTTTGAGGATCCTCGACACACATTGGCCATATAAAAACCATCAGGCTCCCTGCTACTGAGGTTTTATCAGTGACTAGTACATCAGTTTTATCAAAACATACCTTCCAATTCCTTTTAATCAATTCATTTTAATTCAAAAAGGGTTCTTAATCAAGGACAATATAACAAGGCTTGGTATTGTCAAAGTTCAAATGAAGGAAATGATACTAGTGTTTGGGTTTCCAAAGGAAATGATTCTAGGTTTTGAGGGTATTAGGATTCACATGATTTATTAAGGAACTATTGTAGGATATTCACATGGATATGATGTAATATGTGAGGAAAAGGAATCAATTCAAGTATGAAAGAGATTAACTAGATTCAAGACTATCATTGGGTGATGTAAGGGACTAATTAACCTTATTGAAACTGTAGTCATGCATTCACAGGGTTTTTAACCACAAGCAACAAAATTATAGAGATAAGTTGAGAGTTCACTTTCCTGGACTATGCTTACTGAGTACTTGAATTGAATCGTCTATGGGATCCTTTCCCAGCCTCCTACTTGAACCTATGATAAATAGTATCCTCATTACAACTCTTGCTACTATCCTTTCGCGTATACTATAAATATGCATATACACATATACACACTTATATATATATACTTAAATTATACTAATTACAAATAATATATGAACCATATAAACCACATAACACATAGCAAGAAATGACATGTCAATTTATTACTTAGTTAATAGTACACATTTAGATTTTATTTACGACCTTTAGTCACTTAGGCATTTAATAATATACATACAATTATCATGACCAACACTCCTAATACTCCTTAACAGACCTCAACTCAACCTAAATTTAGTAAGGCACACTTGTGTCTCACCTCACATGTCTCAACAATGCAATGCACCCTACTTACCTTACTCGAATGTACACTTTGGCACCAATTGTGTACCTTGGCAAAAATATGAAGTCCTACCCTAGTCCTTTGCTATATTATGACTCCTATGACTTATTATGACTTTACTATAACTTTAAAAATTGGTTTGACATCAAGGCCTCACTTAAAGGACACAAAAATGCAACGCACCTCTCTAAAGCTTCTAAAGGCAACTCTAATGGTGACTCTCGGGTGTCTTGGTGGAAATAAGATATCTCCACCTTGGGTCTTCACTCCAAACCAAATCTCAAAGGTTATTAATACTCTAAACGGACTCTAAAATTTGAATGACTCAAAGGCCTCACTCAGGCCTCCCTAGGCCTCAAGTGGAAGTTGACACAAAACTTCCTTCCCTGATTTCCAAACTGCTTTGATTTTACCAACTTAAAACTCACTTATTTAGTTCAATTATTATTTTTAATGACTTTTTAAGCTTCCTAAGACTTCATTACATCTATTTAGACCAAGACCCCATAAATTCCTAACCTATGACATGATGATAATCAACCAAAAGTCAAGTTTACCCAAATTTGCCCTGTTTTGAGTTGCTCTCGGGTTTGTGTGTGTGCCTAACCAAATGCAAGCTTTTATGCAATATAAAGCTACTGAACTCAGGTATGAACCAAGTCCCAACTCCCTTGAGCTCAGGCCTATCAAGGCCTTGCTAAAACTCACCTAAAGTGACCTAAACTTCTAGTACAAAAATCTGCCCAACTAAGATCAGTGCGACTCCTTCCACCTTAACTCCCTTTACTACACCAAAACCAAATAACATTCAACAACCAACCAAGGAAAGTCCTAACATACACTAATACCTACTGATTATCAACATATAAGGCTCATTTGAAATTTTATTTAGCATGAAGATCTCTTATAAACACAAGTAAGGTAGCACATCAAAAGACAAGCCATCACTGAGCATTTTTAAGCAAGAATTCGAAGTATGCATGCATGGTAACTTCATGACACCTACTGAACTTAAGCTCATTTCATCATATATAACTTAAACCAGAATTTTATCAAAGGGATCATAGCATGCAACTTACAAAAATAAAGTATCAAGAGGTTAAAAGATCAACTATAATAGTAACATCATGTCCTCGAGTTTTAAAGAAAAATTCAAACTATAACCCCAAAATAATCACTTGATATCTACTGAATATGATCACTTATCATCTTGGAATACTTTATCTAGCATTTTAAATCGAAAAACCACAGCATGCAATCTCTTACAAGTCAAGTATCAAGACACAAAATCAACAAGTATGGTCTCTACTTTGAAAATCACTTTTGAATCGACATGCAAGTATTATATCCAATATGCAAGTGCTTAAATCAACATGCAAGTACTAAAATCAACATGCAAGTACTAAACATAAGATATCTTGAAGAAAAATTAGCATGCAATGGTTTAGACTTAACAAAACAATATTTATAAAGAGTAAGACTTTAAAAATCAACATGCATGTACCTTTTTCATAAAAACTTCTCAAAATTAACACTTTACATGCAGCTCTTAAGAAATTATTGCCAAAAAATATATGAACAATGAGTATGACTTGGTAAAATAGAAGTGTAACACCTCCCTAAGATCATATCTTGTTCATTCAATAAGACACCATGGTTGCAACCTTAAGTTCATAAGAACCAAGGTCTCAACCTTGGCTTCTTCAACATGCAAGCATAAAACTCACCTCAAAATGATGCCACTACACTAAATGATGAAGTTCTTGGCTTGACTAACTTGAAAAGTGAAATAAGATGAAGAAAAATGAAGAAAATGGCAAGGATGGGGGTGGGGATGAGCTTCGGCCGAGAGGGAGTATAGAGAGGAGAGGATAGGATGTTTGAGTGGGTGTCTTGATGAAAATGAGGTCACTCACTTGGTTTTTGTCTCTTTAATTTGACTAGAAAGGTAGTGGAATGAGGAATGTACAATAATGTCCTTCTTGCTAATAGTGACAAAAATGCATGCAAGGTTAACGAGGTAATCTTGCAAGTTAGTGGGGTTGGAATGAACAATACTAGTCTTGGACTATCTTATAAGCTTAAATGCATGCAAGGATATACTACTAATTCAATAATTAATAAAAGTATGATTAAAAAGAATGAATTTTAGTAAATGAAATATAGCTTCATAAATCATGAAAGTAATACCATAAATACTATGAAATTTTAGAAGTTTTATAAAAGTGTTTTCAAAAATTTTGAACAAGAATATATTTTAAAACAATTTTTCTAAGGTCATAACTCTATTAAATAAACCATAATAAATATTCTAAGCCATATAAGAAAATACAAATAATTTGATTCTAAGTCGAATAATAATCTATCGCTTAATCGCAACTACAACAACTCAAATATTATTTACTCGCGCAACAAAATTAGCTTGTGTATGCTAAATTATACGCTTAAATAACCTAGCGATATTCGGAATGCCATACAACGAAGAATATATACGAACACATTGGATTCACACAAATTTTTTTAGCACAAAACAGATTATCATATTATATTCATATCTAATATTTACAGGTGCTACAACCATTCCCCTTTTAAGGATTCTATCCCTAGAATCTAAGCAAACAGATGATGATACTTATCTAACATAGCACTTTTTAATTCCCATGTTGACTCTTCAACCTTGGGAATTCTCTATAAAACTTCCACTAAAGGAACTACTCTATTCCTTATCACTTTATCCTTTCTATCTAGAATGCTAACCGGTTGCTCAACATAAGTCAAATCTGGCTCAATCTCTACTGGTTTATTCTCTATGATATATTTGGCGTTGGGGTTGAACTTTTTAAGCAATGATACATGAGAAATGTTACGAATGTGCTGCATTTAAGGTGGTAAAGCCAACTCGTACGCCACTTTTCTGACTTTACCCAAAATCTCAAAAGGTCTGACAAATCTTGGACTTAACTTTCCTTTCTTTCCAAATATAACTATTCCTTTCCAGGGTGACACTTTTAACATAACGATTTCTCCTATTTCTTACTCTACGTCCTTTCTGCGTGGATCATCATACTTTTGTTGTCTATCCCGAGCCGCGATCAATCGATTTCGAATCAAATCTACTGCTTCTTTCATTTGTTGAATCAGTTTGGGGCCAATTATTTTTCGCTCTCCAACTTCATCCCAATAAATAGGTGATCTACACTTCCTTCCATAAAGTGCGTTGTACGGGGGCAGTCCAATACTGGCATGAAAGCTATTATTATACGAAAACTCTACTAGGGAAAATGTTTATCCCAATTCCCTTTGAAGTCCAAAGCACAAGATCTCAACATATCTTCTATGGTCTGAATCGTGCGTTCACTTTATCCATCTATCTGTGGGTGATAAGCAGTTGTCATCTTGAGTCGAGTTCCCAAATGTTCTTGAAATTGCTTCCACAATCTGGAGTTGAAATGAGGGTCTCTATCCAACACAATAGATACTGGAACTCCATGGCGAGTAACAATTTCCTTTAAATACATATGAATCAGCTTGTCCATTGAGAATCTCTCGTTGATCGGTAGAAAATGAGCCGACTTAGTCAATCGATCAACTATTACCCAAATAACATCGTGATTAGATTTTTTCCTTGGTAATCCAACTATGAAGTCCATCACAATGTGCTCCCACTTCCATTCAGGTATCTCTAAGGGTTAAATTAGTCCACTTGGTTTCTGATATTCGACTTTTACCCTTTGGCAAGTGTAACATCTACTAATCCATTGAGAAATCTCCTTCTTCATATCCGGCCACCAAAAGTTCTATTTTAAATCTTGGTACATTTTTGTGCTTCCCGGGTGAATAGAAAATTATGAGTTATGAGCATCCTTCAAAATCTCATTCTTCAGTTCTTCCACATTCGGTATCCAAATCCTTGATGAGAATCTTAGAATTTCTTGATTGTCTTTTTAGGTGCAAATCTCTTCTCCAGTCAATTCATTCATCCTTTGATTCATCACTTCTTCTTGGCACTTCTTAATCTTTCCTAATAATCCTGGTTGAAAAGTCATTATACAAATCATGTCCGTCGGTGCACTTGAGGCTCGAATCTCAATTCCAATCTTCTCAAATTCCTTTGATAACTCTTGGGCCATAGTCAACACATTTAATCTCTCTTTGCGACTTACCGCATCCACTACTACGTTTGTTTTCCCGGAATGATAATTGATTATGCAATCATTGTGGCACCCTCCAAACCCGGGTCAGAAGTTTGGGATCCACACACACCACACTATTTATAACATGCTTATAACAATAATAAAGATAATAATAATAATAATATGCAGTGACCCTACTTACCAACTACCACGGACCGCAACAGGTTAAAGTATGCACACAAGCCAAACCCACTTACTTATATTACAAACCGTTCAAATCCCAACTATCCAAACTCAGAACTGAGTATTAAACATTATTACAAACTTTTACAAACTTATATTATCCCAAAAGAAGCCTACTAGCTCAGCTCGATCAACCTGAACCCCTAGCTCACGTGCTGGACTAGGGATCCTTGGTACCAACCGGTTCCTTTTTAACTGGAAAAGAACATAAACAACATTGCATAAATGAGCTAACTAGCTCAGCAAGTCACAATGACAAAACTGAGAATAATGATCATCAAGTGAAAATGGTTACGATATCAAGTGAACAACGAATTATGAATTTAGCATTGGATACTATATTTTCATTTTAAAAACCAAGGTTAGGCTGCTGATCAGTCACGCACTAACCCCGAGCAAAGCACACAGCACAGCTCTAACTACTTGATCCAAGACACACATTGGCCTAACTTGACCATTATATGGTCTGACCACGAATCTGCTCCAAAATTTTATAAAAATAATCCAATTCTAACATAATAACAGAATAAGCAGTAATAAACAATAAACATGATCATTAATAACATTGGACGTTCAATAATGAAAATGGTTTTAATTTGCATATAGATCAACATGACATTTCCAAAGCTTGGCTGTTAGGTAATAAAAGAATTAGATAACAAAGGAATCAATGTTTCAGGGATTCAAAAACTTGGTCTTTCAGAGCATAAGATACAATGGGTTGAATGTGTAAGCAAACTGGTTCAGTGTTTGATATTTAGTTTGTATGTATTTATGGAGTAGTATCGTATCTGGGTGCACAACAATCAATGGTTTAGAAAGAATAAGGTTTACGACTCAAGATCAATAACTAGAATCAGGGTTTAGGGTTCAGTGCTTCAAAGCACTTGCAATATAAAATAGGACAATCAATCACTATAATATCACGAGAAAGTTCAGAACACTTGCCTGCTACTAGCTTACTACACTGCACTTGCTTTCAATCACCACTGTCTTACTCCTTGACTACCTGTTTCCCTTTCCTATGCCTTGCCTCTTCTGCTCACATATCATAAGCATCTATCAATATTCAACTCATACAATTCTATTTGACACATACTTCTATCTACCCTTCGTTTCACCCAAATCCGATTAACGGATTGAAAGTTACGCAATAAACAAGTAAACATCGAATATACAGACCGCCAATCAACCAACAAGTCACATATATCATATAACACGTCACATAATCAATGATATAACATTTATAGAGAAGTCTCGGGTCATAAACATGCTTTCGAGTACTTAAAATGATTTTTAAAATATTTTTCGGAATTAAAATGGGTCGTTGGATCAATTTCGGAGTAATAAACAGGGTTCAGTTGGCCCATTCTGGCTTTAAAACAATTTTATAATAATTATCGAGCCTTGAAAATAATTTAAAATAATATTTTAAAGCTCGAACCTATTTTTTGGAATTTTTAAATCATTTTTAAATAATTAAATATAATTAAATAATTAACTAAAATCAATTAATAATTAATTAAATCAATTAATCAATTAATTTTCGAATTAATTGACCAATTAATTAATTAAAAATTAACTGAAATTAATTAACTAAATAATTCAGGTTTATTTTTGAATTAAAAATAATTTTTGGAATTAAAATATAATTTTTGGAATTTTCAGAAATTAAAATCGAATTTTTATAATAAAAATAAATAGGAAATATGATTTTTGAATAATTTTAAAACAGAAATCCTAAATTTGCAAACTCTGGAAACTTCAGCAACTGAACTGTTTCTTCCCCAGAAGTTCAGGTACCAAACTGCAATTTTAGACCCCCATCGCCGGAAAATAGAGGGGTGGCCGGAGAACACGATTCCGGCACCCTTACCTCACCACAAACTCCAGATCACATCTACAGACAACCAGGAACTTATTCATGCAATCAAATCATTCAAATAATCCCAGACTTGGCCGGAAATCCGCCAAGAACATCGCCGGTTTCTGGCGAAACATCGAAAACTTAAAAAGACAACTTCCTACGATTCACGCATCCTCTGTTAACGAGCTATATATCAATCGATTACAAATTTCATAAGGAACATAACCCACTATAAATCAACAGCTAATAACCGCTAAATCAAAAAGCCCAAAATTTCAATTGAAAACATTCATACGGGTTATAAACCCTAATTTTAAAATTCAAGAATTAAACCCACTTTTGAGCATGTTATTGAACTCCAAATTAGACGTATGACATATGAAAATCATCAGGAAAACAAGCTCTACAACATGCAATCATCAAATCATACAAACAATCATCCGAATAGAAATTCATATTTTTAATAAAAATAATTCGAAAATAAATAAAAATATAGAAAAATAACCTTAGTTTCTGCAGTAAAACGAAGCTCAGAATCTGATAGTACTCCTCAAATCCTTCGTTTTGGTTACTCAAGCTTTGAAAACATAGATCAATAACACCTTCGTTTTGCTGTTTGATTCTCAGAAATGTTTATGAATTTAGGGTTTTTCTCTCCAAAATTATATACTAGCTGACTGCAAATGATTTTGATTCGAAATAAAATACGGTAAAAGGTTATTTATAATTACGGAAAATTAGTATCCCTTTGGATCATTCCGGATATAAAACGGTACGTTTATTTATAAAAACTGATCCAAACGGTATCGGTTTTCGGGATAATTATCCAAATTTGTACAATTTGTACTGCGGTCTTGGTCTCAGCGCCTGGTTACACGTATTACGAGGTGATAATTGTGATAGTTTAATAAAAAGCTCCTGTTTCTCGAAAATACGAGTTTTATTGATTTACCGAAACGAATATTGTATCGAAAATCTTACGCCGGGACCCGCGCAGGACAAACCGTACGCCGGATCGAAAAAGTCGAAACATGGAATATGCTCGGAATATTACAATTGGGTTCAGAAGGAGTTCTCGTAAAAGTTTCGGGTTCCAAAAACGTAACAATGGATGACGTCGGTTGGTTCCCGTTTTTATAAAATAGATTTTAAATACCTGGAAAAAAGATTTTATAAAATCCATATGAAACCTATAAATTCATAAATCAACATAAAAATAATTAGGAAGATATGAAAATTATCTATATTTTATTTTGGACATACAAAAATTAAAATACTCAATTAATAATATTTTTAAACATCCAAACACATTTAACACTTCACAAATAATTCACACAATAGATACTGAACACATATAATAATTATTTATTAGCAAAAATAATTACACGATATATCCAGGATATTACATCCTTCCCCCCCTAAAAGGATTTTGTCCTCAGAATCTCCTAAGAAAACAAACGAGGGTACTTTTCTCTCATATCACTTTCTAACTCCCAGGTTGACTCTTCAACCTTTGAGTTTCTCCATAATACTCTTACTAGCTTTACCACTTTATTTCTCAATACCTTCTCTCTTTCCTCTAGAATCTCTATCGGACTCTCTACATATGACAAATCTGCCTGAAGCTCTATTGGCTCATATTCTATTATATGTCTGGAGTCTGGATTATACTTCTTAAGCATCGATCGTGAAAAACATTGTGAATGTGCTCCATGTGCGGAGGTAACGCCAATTCGTAAGCTACTTTGCCAACGCGCTTTAGAATCTCAAAAGGTCCGACATATCTTGGGCTCAACTTTCCTTTCTTTCCAAACCTCGTTAGTCCCTTCCACGGTGATACTTTCAGTAATACCAAGCTTACTTCTTCGAATTCCATGTCTTTCCTTGACTGGTCTGCATATTTCTTTTGACGGTCCTGTGCGGCAATCAATCTTTTCTGTATAATTTCAACCACTTCCTTTGTCTGTTGTACTAATTCAGGTCCAAGTATTTTGCGTTCTCCTACTTCATCCCAATACACTGGAGATCTGTATTTACGTCCATAAAGGGCTTCATAGGGTGGCATCCCAATACTGGCATGATAACTGTTGTTATAAGCAAATTCTACCAGAGGTAAATGCTCGTCCCAACTTCCTTTGAAATCAATAGCACAGACACGTAACATGTCCTCAATTGTCTGGATCGTTCTTTCACTTTGGACGTCCGTCTGTGGGTGGTAAGCTGTACTCATATTCAGTCTTGTTCCCAAACATTCTTGAAAACTTTTCCAAAATCTTGAATTAAATCTTGGATCTCGATCAGATACGATAAACACCGGGATTCCGTGATGAACTACAATTTCCTTCAGGTACATATGGACCAACTTGTCGAGTGAAAATCTTTCATTTATAGGAAGAAAATGAGCTGACTTGGTAAGTCTATCCACTATAACCCAAATGGCATCATGATTAGCCCTTGTCCTTGGTAATCCAACTATGAAATCCATGGCAATATGTTCCCACTTCCACTCTGGAATCTCCAATGGCTGTAGCAATCCACTTGGTCTTTGATGTTCGGCTTTAATTCTCTGACATGTATAACATCTGCTAACCCATTCTGCAATTTCCTTCTTCATATCTGGCCACCAATAATTTTCCTTTAAATCTCTGTACATTATGGTACTCCCTGGATGGATTGAATACCTTGAATTATGTGCTTCTTGCAAAATTTCATTCTTCAGCTCCGTCACCGGTGGAATCCAAATTCTTGAAGAAAACCTAAGAATACCTTGATCATCCTTTTGCGTGCACAATTCTTCACCTACCAAACGATTTATAACTTGATCCATTACATCTTCTTGATACTTCTTTATTTTCTCTAACAACTCCGGCTGGAAAGTCATACTATACACTTTTGCTTCGTTAGGCCTGCAAACTCTAATTTCCAATTCCAGTTTCAGAAATTCCTTATATATCTCTTCAAGTACTGATAACACATTTAACTTTTCCTTCCGACTCAACGCGTCTGCTACAATGTTCGCCTTACTGGGATGATAATTAATCGAGCAATCGTAATCCTTGATCAATTCTAACCATCTCCTTTGCCTCATATTAAGTTCCTTTTGTGTGGATATATAATTCAAACTTTTGTGATCTGTGTAAATCTCGCACTTTTCTCCATACGGATAATGTCTCCCAATTTTCAAAGCGAAAACTATGGCTGCTAGCTCCAAATCATGAGTAGGATATTTCTGTTCGTGTGGTTTCAATTGCCTTGACGCATACGCAATCACCTTATCGTGCTGCATTAGAACGCATCCTAGTCCTTTATGAGAAGCATCGCTATAAATTACAAAATTCCCTTGATCGTCTGGAAGTGACAGAATAGGTGATGTGATTAATCGTTGCTTCAATTTCTGAAAACTTTCTTCGCACTTGTCATTCTATATAAACTTTTCATTCTTCCGTGTAAGTTTTGTCAATGGTGTTGCAATCCTTGAGAAATTTTGAACGAATCGACGATAATATCCCGCTAATCCCAAGAAACTTCTTACCTCGGTGGGTGTTCTCGGTCTTTCCCAATTTGTAATGGCCTCAATCTTTGCTGGGTCCACCTTGATCCCTTCATTACTGACTATATGTCCTAAGAACTGAACCTCCTGTAACCAAAACTCACACTTCGAGAATTTAGCATATAACTTATTTTTCCTTAAAATCTCCAAAGTTATTTTCAAATGTTCTGCATGATCCCCTTCCTCCTTTGAATAAATCAAAATATCGTCTATAAACACAATAACAAATTTGTCCAAATATTCCTTGAAAATTATATTCATCAAGTCCATAAACGCTGTCGGGGCATTGGTCAATCCAAAAGACATCACTAAAAATTTGTAATGTCCATACCTTGTTCTGAAAGCTGTCTTTGGTATATCTTCTGGCTTGATCTTCAGTTGATGATATCTCGTTCTTAAATCAATCTTGGAGAAGTACTTGGCTCCCTTCAATTGATCGAACAAATCGTCAATTCTGGGTAACAGATACTTGTTCTTGATTGTAAGCTTGTTGAGCTCCCTATAGTCAATGCACAGTCTCATGCTTCCATCTTTCTTCTTGACAATAATACCGGTGCACCCCACGGTGATACACTGGGTCTGCTTACTCCTTTCTCCAACAACTCTTGCAATTGCTTCGCTAGCTCTTTCATCTCAACGGGCGCCATTCTATACGGGGCCTTGGATACCAGCTCTGTTCCAGGTGCTAAGTCGATTGCAAACTCAATTTCTGTATCTGGAGGAAGTCCTGGTAACTCATCGGGAAACATATCTGGAAATTCATTCACTACTGGAATATCTTCAAGTTTTGCTGGCTCCTGACTTTTATCAATCACATATGCCACGAAATGCTCGCATCCTTGCCATAGTAACTTCTTGGCTTGAATCATCGTTAAGAACTTCTTTACTTGTTTTTGGCCCTTGAACATTACTATTCTTTCGTCTGGCGTCTTCACCATTACCTTCTTATTTCGACAATCTATCTGGGCATCGTGCTTAGATAACCAATCCATTCCTAAGATAACGTCAAATTCTCCTAACTTAAATGGTATCAAATCTACGCTAAATTTACTACCAGAAATCTCAATCTCACAATTCCCACAAACTTGATTGACAGATACTCGTTCTTGATTTGCTAATTCCACAGTCATTACTTCATTTAAATACTCAACTGGACAATTTAACTTACTAACAAAATCTTGTGAAACAAACAATCGAGTTGCTCCTGAATCTATTAACACTTTGGCACATAAAGAATTCACATTAAGCGTACCTGCCACGACATCTGTATCCTGGATAGCATCCTTCACAGACATGTCAAAAACTCTAGCCCTTGGAGTCTCATTCACTGCTGGGGTAGACCCCATAATCCTCAATGCATTACTGACTATGGCTGGTGTCTTGCAATCCCTGGCTATATGTCCTGGCTTTCCACATTTAAAGCACGTAAATCTAATGGCTGGAACCTTCACTGCTGGATTCCGGATAGGCTGATCCTTATTTGCTGGCTCTCTTGCTGGCTGATTTCGGCACTCCCTTGAATAGTGCCCTTTCTGATTGCACTTGAAACAAACTACATTCAACTTATCACAAACTCCTCCATACTTCTTCCCACATACTTGACAATCTAGAAAAGTTAATCTCAACTGATTTGGCTGATTCGCAGTAACTGGACGGTTGCCCTGGCCTTCGTCGCTTGCATTTTGTCTCCTGAAATTAAAATTCCTCCCCGGCTGAAACTTGCCCTTCTTAAAATTTGGAAACTTCCCTGGTTGTGACTGACCTTCATTCCCTTTAAATTTCCTTTTCTTGCTTTCTTTCTCGGTCTGTGACATCTCACTCTCTGTCTCTGAGATCATAGCCTTCTGTACAACTCCTGCATAGATATCCAACTCAAAAATGGCTACCTTCCCTCTGATCCATGGCTTCAAACCTTGCCGGAATCTCTTAGCTTTCTTCCTGTCAGTATCCATATATGACGGCCCATACCTTGACAATTCCTCAAACTTACTCTCATAATCCGCCACCGACATATTCCCTTGCTTTAATTCTAAAAACTTCAGCTCCATCTGATCCTGGAAAAACTGAGGAAAATACTTTTCTAAAAATAATTCCTTAAACCTTTCCCAAGTAATAACATTTGTACCTTCTAATGTCTCCTTTTAATGTCTTCACCATCTCCCACCAATAGGTGGCCTCATTCTTCAAATAATAACTTGCAAACTCAACCTTCTGATCCTCCTTCACCTTTACTAAGGAAAATGACTTCTCTATTTCTTTTAACCAAACATTTGCTTCAATCAGCTCTAAGGAACCCTTGAATTCTGGTGGGTTTATTGCCTGAAAAGTTTTGAAAGTTACCAGGGGATTAGTCTGTCTTTTGTGTTGTTGTGTCAGGTGAACTGTTTTTTGGGCCAAGATTTGAAGAATATGGGCTATTGCTGGGTCTATAGGTCCTGGGTTTGCATTCTAGTTTGTATCATCTTGGTTATTATTATTGTTGTTGTTGGTTTCTTCATTCTGGGTGTTGGTGCGGGTATTTCTTCTGGGAAGCATTTTCTATAAAGAATCAAACAACTTATTTAGCTTTTAAACCAAATTCTTTGTATAAAAGAAAAGTTTTGTAAAACAGAAGTATCTCTTTTTGAAAACAGTTGTAACAGTTGAACTAATAAAATTACATGCTTCTTTATAAAATATAAACAGTTATGGGAAGCAGGGTACATGGTATCACAGGGGTATAATTGGTGCAATAAATAAGGTAAAGTAAAACCGGTGCAATAAAGTAAATGACTGTACTGGAAAGGAAAAAGGTACTGATATATATAGATCAAAAGTTTTGGGTAGTACAAGCGTAAAGACGCTTCGGAAGTAAAAGCAAAAGGGTACAACAACCTACTCACCAGTCAGCATAGCTAGTCTATTAATACAACTCAAAAGTCTACTAAAACATACTACACACTACTGTACATAATACATAACCATCATAATACTGCTCAGCATCTCTGTCTCTAGATCCCTGACTCAACTCCAAGGAAACTCTGGTCCTGCCAGCCTCTCAAAGTCCTCCATCACCTAAGTAGCCCAGCCCATCAGTGCATCAGGGCCTCTTCCAGGTAATGTAGCTCCATGTAGCCTAGCCTCAAGAACCCTCCGTGTCACATGAATCTCCTCTCAAAGCTCCCTCACACCATGATCAACATCTATAGTCCTAATGATATGTTGTAGCTCTCGAATCTGGGCCAACAAGGAATCACGCTCCAGTAGAAGAGCTTCATACCGGTAGTAAGGAACTGGGGGCAATGTAGACTGGAATGGGGCACTCGCAACTGAATGCCCAGTGGAATCTGAATCAGCTGGTGGGGATCCTCTGATAGGTGGCCTCATGCCTGGGGGTGGAATGGCCTGCAGTGGTACGGGCTGCAACACAGGTAGAGGTAGAATAGCCAACTCTAGTGGAACAACAGGATGTGGGTCTGAAGACGGTCCTCCAACTGAAGGCTCTGAGTGATCAACTGATACGGGGATGAAAGAGTTGGCCATCGTTGCTATCTGAAATCATATCGCAATATAAGAATCTCGAACCATGACACGAATTACACTAATACCTGTTATACCATAGCACTCAACCTCTCAACGTTCTATTTTTCTATTCCTTAATTCTAATCCTAACCCTCTACCCATTCCCATCACTCTAGGCTTGTGTCAGTGACTTATAACCTGTAGCTCTGATACCAAACCTGTGGCGCCCTCCAAACCCGGGTCAGAAGTTTGGGGTCCACACACACCACACTATTTCTAACCTGCTTATAACAATAATAAAGATAATAATAATAAATATGCAGTGACCCTACTTACCAACTACCACGGACCGCAACAGGTTAAAGTATGCATACAAGCCAAACACACTTACTTATATTACAAACCGTTCAAATCCCAACTATCCAAAATCAGAACTGAGTATTAAACATTATTACAACTTATATTTTCCCAAAAAAAGCCTACTAGCTCAGCTCGATCAACCTGAACCCCTAGCTCTCGTGCTGGACTAGGGATCCTTGGTACCAACCGGTTCCTTTTTAACTGGAAAAGAACATAAACAACATTTCACAAATGAGCTAACTAGCTCAGCAAGTCACAATGACAAAACTGAGAATAATGAACATCAGGTGAAAATGGTTACAATATCAAGTGAACAATGAATTATGAATTTAGAATTGGATACTATATTTTCATTTTAAAAACCAAGGTTAGGCTGCTGATCAGTCACGCACTAACCCCGAGTAAAGCACACAGCACTGCTCTAACTACTGGATCCAAGGCACACATTGGCCTAACTTGACCATTATATGGTCTGACCACGAATCTGGTCCAAAATTTTATAAAAATAATCCAATTCTAACATAATAACAGAATAAGCAGTAATAAACAATAAACAGGATCATTAACAACATTGGACGTTTAATAATGAAAATGGTTTTAATCTGCATAAGGATCAACATGGCATTTCCAAAGATTGGCTGTTACGTAATGAAAGAATTGGATAACAAAGTAATCAATGTTTCAGGGATTCAAAAACTTGGTCTTTTAGAGCATAAGATACAATGGGTTGAATGTGTAAGCAATCTGGTTCAGTTTTTGATATTTAGTTTATATGTATTTGTGGAGTAGTATCGTATCTGGGTGCACAACAATCAATGGTTTAGAAAGAATAAGGTTTACGGCTCAAGATCAATAACTGGAATCAGGGTTTAGGGTTCAGTGCTTCAAAGCACTTGCAATATAAAACAGGACTATCAATCACTATAATATCTCGAGAAAGTTCAGAACACTTGCCTGCTACTAGCTTACTACACTACACTTGCTTTCAATCACCATTGTCTTACTCCTTGACTACCTGTTTCCCTTTCCTATGCCTTGCCTCTTCTGCTCACATATCATAAGCATCTATCAATATTCAACTCATACGATTCTATTTGACACATACTTCTATCTACCCTTCGTTTCACCCAAATCCGATTAACGGATTGAAAGTTACGCAATAACAAAGTAAACATCGAATATACAGACCGACAGTCAACCAACAAGTCACATATATTACATAACACGTCACATAATCAATGATATAACATTTATAGAGAAGTCTCGGGTCATAAACATGCTTTCGGGTACTTAAAATGATTTTTAAAATATTTTTCGGAATTAAAATGGCTCGTTAGATCAATTTCGGAGTAATAAACAGGGTTCCGTTGGCCCATTCTGGCTTCAAAATAATTTTATAATAATTATCGAGCCTTGAAAATAATTTAAAATAATATTTTAAAGCTCGAAACTATTTTTCGGAATTTTTAAATCATTTTTAAATAATTAAATCTAATTAAATAATTAATTAAAATCAATTAGTAATTAATTAAATCAATTAATCAATTAATTTTCGAATTAATTGACCAATTAATCAATTAAAAATTAACTGAAATTAATTACTAATTAATTTAGATTTATTTTTGAATTAAAAATAATTTTTGGAATTAAAATATAATTTTTGGAATTTTCAGAAATTAAAATCGAATTTTTATAATAAAAATAAATAGGAAATATGATTTTTGAATAATTTTAAAACAGGAATCCTAAATTTGCAAACTCTGGAAACTTCAGGGACTGAACTGTTTCTTCCCCAGAAGTTCAGGTACCAGACTGCAATTTTACACCCCCGTTGCCGGAAAATACAGGGGTGGCCGGAGAACACGATTCTGGCACCCTCACCTCACCACAAGCTCCAGATCACATCTACAGACAACCAGGAACTTATTCATCCCATCAAATCATTCAAATAACCCCAGACTTGGCCGGAAATTTGCCAAAAACATCGCCGGTTTCCGGAGAAACATCGAGAACTTAAAAAGACAACTCCCTACGATTCAAACATCCTCTATTAACGAGCTATATATCAATCGATTGCAAATTTCATAAGAAACATAACCCACTATAAATCAACAGCTAATAACCCGTAAATCAAAAAGCCCCAAATTTCAATTGAAAACATTCATACGGGTTATAAACCCTAATTTTAAAATTCGAGAATTAAACCCTCTTTTGAGCATGTTATTAAACTCCAAATCAGACGTATGACATATGAAAATCAGCAGAAAAACAAGCTCTACAACATGCAATCATCAAATCATACAAACAATCATCCGAACAGAAATTCATATTTTTAATAAAAATAATTCAAAAATAAATAAAAATATAGAAAAATAACCTTAGTTTCTGCAGTAAAACGAAGCTCAGAATCTGATAGTACTCCTCAAATCCTTCGTTTTGGTTACTCAAGCTTTGAAAACATAGATCAGTAACACCTTCGTTTTGCTGTTTGATTCTCAGAAAGGTTTATGAATTTAGGGTTTTTCTCTGGAAAATTATATATTAGCTGCCTGCAAATGATTTTGATACGAAATAAAATACAGTAAAAGGCTATTTATAATTACGGAAAATTAGTATCCCGTTGGATCATTTCGGATATAAAACGGTACGTTTATTTATAAAAACTGATCCAAACGGTATCGGTTTTCGGGATAATTATCCAAATCAGTACAATTTGTACTGCGGTCTTGGTCTCAGCGCCTGGTTACACGTATTACGAAGTGATAATTGTGATAGTTTAATAAAAAGCTCCCGTTTCTCGAATATACGAGTTTTATTGATTTATCGAAACGAATATTGTATCGAAAATGTTGCGCCGGGACCCGCGCAGGACAAACCGTACGCCGGATCGAAAAAGTCGAAACATGGAATATGCTCGGAATATTACAATTAGGTTAGGAAGGAGTTCTCGGAAGAGTTTCGGGTTCCAAAAACGTAACAACGGATGACGTCGGTTGGTTCCTGTTTTTATAAAATAGATTTTAAATACCCGGAAAAAAGATTTTATAAAATCCATATGATTCCTATAAATTCATAAATCAACATAAAAATAATTAGGAAGATATGACAATTATCTATATTTTATTTTGGACATATAAAAATTAAAATACTCAATTAATAATATTTTTTAAACATCCAAACATATTTAAAACTTAACAAATAATTCACAGAATAGATACTGAGCACATATAATAATTATTTATTAGAAAAAATAATTACACGATATATCCCGGATATTACAATCGTAGTCCTTCATCAACTTCAACCATCTTCGTTGCCTCACGTTTAATTCTTTTGGAGTCAAAATGTACTTAGGCTCTTGTGATCCGTATATATCTCGCATTTCTCTCCATATAGGTAATGTCTCTACAGTTTCAAAGCAAATACAATTACAGCCAGTTCCAAGTCATGTGTTGGGTACCTTTGCTCGTGAGGCTTAAGTTGTCTTGACGCGTAGGCTATCACCTCCTTGTGTTGCATTAAAACACAACCCAATCCTTTGTGTGACGCATCACTAAATATTACAAAGTCTCTTTGATCATCTGGCAAGGCTAATATTGGAGCGGTGACTAACTTCTGCTTTAATTACTGAAAACTCTTTTCACAACTCTCCGTCCATTCAAACTTTCCATTCTTTTGGGTCAATTTTTTCAATGGTACTGCAATCCTTGAGAAATCTTTCACAAATCTTCGATAATATTCAGCCAATCCCATGAAACTTCTAACTTCAGTCGGGGTCTTCGGCCTTTCCCAATTCATTACGACTTCTATCTTCGCGGAATCAACTCGAATACCTTCATTTCCGACGATATGCCCTAGAAATTGAACTTCTCGTAGCCAGAATTCACACTTTGTAAACTTGGCATATAACTTCTCCTTTCTTAGAGTCTCCAAAGCTATTCTCAGATGTTCAGCATGTTCTTCCTTGGTCTTTTAGTATATTATAATGTAGTCGATAAACACAATGACAAACTTGTCCAAATACTCCTTGAATACCCGGTTCATCAGATCCATAAAGGCGACTGGTGCATTTGTCAATCCGAATGCCATAACTCGAAACTCGTATTGTCCGTATCTGATCTGAAAGCAGTCTTTAGTATGTCTTCTGGCTTAATCTTCAACTGATGATATCCTGATCGTAAGTCAATCTTCGAGAAGTAAGCTGCTCCCTTAAGTTGATAAAAAAAATCATCAATACAAGGTAAAGGGTACCTATTCTTAATTGTCAATTTGTTCAACTCTCTATAGTCGATGCACAGTCTCATACTTGCATCTTTCTTATTCACAAACAGAACTGGAGTACCCCACGGAGATACACTCGGCCTTATAACTCCTTTATCCAATAACACTTGTAGTTGCTTGGCCAATTCCTTCATTTCTACTGGTGCCATACGATAAGGGGCCTTCGATACAGGTTCCATGCTGGGCGCTAAGTTGATAGAAAACTTAATTTGACGGTCAGGCGGCAATCCAGAAAGTTCGTCCGGAAATACATCGAGAAATTCGCTAACTATCGGGATACTTTTGATATTTTGTATTTCCTTAGATCTATCGATTACATGAGCCAAATACCCTTCACATCATTGTCTTAACAACTTTTTAGCTTGAATTATTGTCAAAAATATTTTAACTTTTCTGTCCTTTGAATTCTACTTTCTTTCCTTAAGGGGACTTAAGAACCACTTTCTTCTTCTTACAATCTATTTGAGCACCTGCTCTTCTAGCCAATCCATTCCTAATATAACATCAAATTCTCCTAGTCAAAAAGGTATAAGGGAAGCAGGGAACTATAGCATGAAATCTCTACTTTATGTAACACCCCCAAATCCAGGGTCGGGGATTCGGGTTGTCACGAGTTACATTTCCTTTATCAATACTTAATCTTAACAGTCAACCAACTACTGAGTACTGTGACCCCACAATATACACACACACACACACCACAAGTTATAGTCTCAGAGATGAATATCAAAAATAACACAAGTCATTTTATTCCACAATTATAAACCGTTACACCTTAAAAGGGTTTCTGAATAAATTTACATTTCTTTTCCATTATTACAATTCATAAAGATACATAAGTCTGGTACATCAAAAGTTGAAAGCCTGGCCTATTGGTAGTTCCTACCTTAGCTACAGCGACATCAACGCCTATAGGAAACTGCGGAACGTTTCCTATCCGCTTGCAAATTGGGAGCTTGGTCCTGTTCATCTTGTCTGTCTGTTGTTGTGTGATGAAAGAAGAAAGTAAGGGTGAGCAACAAGCCCACCGAAATAATATGTATAATAATTAATAATATATGAGCATTCTCATATTACTCATGAAAGTCTTGGTCAAGAAGAAATGAACCAAGTTGATATCTTAACGCGACCAAGTCGCAATATATTCAGTATATATATACCTATATACTTTTCACAATCTTTGAAATCCTCTGACATGTATAATATACACAGAGTTCCAGTTTATAAATGTATAAAAATATCGTTACAAGGTGATCTCATATATCTAACCTTGTCTCAACATTTTTCTGAAAATCTTTGACATGCACAAGATAATCATTTACTAGATATAAGTTTAAAAGATGAAGTTACAAGATACTCCAATATACTTATATCTTTTCCGAATACTACTTCAACTACCACCGTTCAATGTATAAATAGTTCATCCCATAGATGAAGCTACAAGACAAAACTTGTATAGAATCAATCTTTGAAATATCAAAATGAAATGAAGTTACGAGATACTTCATTTGATGAAAACATCATTTTGAAAACTCGACCCTGCCAACACTCAACAATCGCCCAGCCGTAGCCTTTCTATCGAAGTGCTCTGGGTAGTGTTGCAGAAATATCCAATTGGATGATGAACTCATTACGGGAGTTTGCCGCGCCAGGAAGACCACTCACGATGATCAGTCGCAGTAGTGCAACCCCACCATTTTCTACATGTAGAGGAAAACCTGTCGGATTTACTTGTCAACCGAACACTGGACTCCTAAGGAATGGACCGTCTTACCGGAACTTCCAGGCCATTTGGGCCAATATAATAAGGCTGGGCCGGCGCCACTCGACCACTTACGCCAGTCCTAGTTCAGATGAAATCCATGACTCTGAAACGTAAAGCTTGTCCCCCCTTTCCCCAAGTAGAAACTTGTTGATACGTCTCCACCAAGAAGTCGTATCTAGTTGGAAAGGAAAACTCACCGATATTTCCCAGGAGGTGCCTGTTAATGGATTAACTTGTTCCAAGAATTTTACTTCCCGAGTGTTGGGTAAGTAATCAAAAACTCTTTTATCAAAACAACAACCTTGTTGCGAATATAAAATACACCACAGAGTCGGATCCCTCAGGTTTTGCGCGAGTATTTAAATCCCCTTTGAAAGGAAGATCTTAAATATAAAAAAATGAGTTTTGGGATCCGCCCTAACCTTTAAAAATCATTTTGAAGACTCGAAAACATTTTTAAGAATGTTTGGAGTAATGCTGATTTAATAAAATAAATCAGTCCCAATATATTAGAAAATATCTGAATATTATTATTTAAATAATATTCCCATAAAGAATAATCTTTACAAAAATAATTGAAGTAGAAGTTTTAAAATTCATACTTTAAATGAATAATAAATAACCAAAGATATACTTATACGAAAGTACGATCTTTATTTGAATTATCGAAAATAAGTTTGATTATCGACACATTATTCTATAATAAAATAAAGAATAATAATTAGTAAATAATCAGAGTCATAAGTCCTCGAATGAATATTCAAATAATAATATTCATTAAATAAAATAAATGGAGTCATATGTCCTCGAATGAATATTAAAAATAATATTCATTAATAAAATAGACGGAGTCATAAGCCCTCGAATGAATATTCAAAATAATATTCATTAATAAAATAAAGTTATCGAATAAACCTTATTCGATTCATAGTTTTGAAAACTATATCTATATATATATATAAATATATATATATAATATACTCGGGAACATCGACTCCCGATTTTAGAAAATGTTCACCTTTGGGTCCCCTATATTAAGGGTATACGCAACTACTGCTTATCTCTAGCATAGGTATTATGCAACTTATAAGCAATTGAATCAACAATATATATCAAGATTACGAAACAGACATGCATATATACCATATCACATGCTCCAATATATCGCAAGATTTGCTAATTAACCACCATGCATCTATCACAAGATAATGCATATACATATGTATACATCACAACAACAGTATAACGGGTAGAAAACTTGCCTGAGTGTTCCCGGATAGACTTCAGCTTAGAGTGGGTCCGATAACCTATGAACAACAACATTAGTCGGAATTAAACCCCGGTCGCTTAAGAAACTAGACTTTAACCAATTGAACCCTAACGTTCGCTTATGGTCACTCCTACGCTTAACGAATCACATAAGTCGTTCGAGTACCCTCGGCTCCACAATTTTTAATAAATTAACCATTAAGAATTTTAAGGCGATTCTTTCGCGAGTACTCTACCAACTGCCTAATCCACTTTACATAATTGTTTCATACTCCAATTAGTCATTTAAGGGCCTTAACCAAGGTCTCAAAGTAAAGTGAGGGGTAAAGGTTCGTTCGTGAAACGCCGTTACTTAAAACGGTCATTTCTCCTAAACCGTAAATCAGATCTAAGCGAACCACATACCAAAACGAAGCTTACGACATGATCTATCTAAACATGGAAAATTTATCTGGTCCGAGATTCATATACAACAGTCTAAGGAAAACGGGCATTACGATGACTATATTTACGAGTTTTCCAAGTTTCTCACTGCACCAAAACCTCACCAAACAACCCACACTTATTAACACATCAAAACCTCAACTACATAATACTATACCAGTCCTTATTCTCCAGATTCTTCATCTCAACCAACCACAATCAAGTTCTATTAATTATAACAAGATTCATTCACCAAATCACTCCAATTTATAATCAAACTACTAATAATCAAAGATCATGCTTCTCATTTTGAAAACCAACCATCAAACTCACTAATAGTAAAAGTAAAGGCTATGGTTTGAATTTTATACCTTCCTTGGTAGGTGTTAAGTTGTTAGGAAGCCTTAGGGAGCCTCCTACAAGCTTGATCTTTCCAAAGAAATCAAGAACACAAAGTTAGGCTTTGAAATTTCTAAAAGTACGATTGAAAGAACTATAAAAATGAGGGTCTTACCATGCTTATTTGGACGATATTTGTGAACAAGGGTTGTAGGCCATCTCAATACCTTTCCAACGAGCTATAGAACACAACATTTGAGTGAGTATTGAAGGAGATATGACAATTTCAAGTTGCTAGGTTTGTTTTGGCCGAGAGCTTCTCTTCATGGGAGCAAAGTCAAATTTTTAATTTTTGTGTTATGATATTTTGCTTGGTTGATTTCCTTTTTGGCTTGACAAATTTTGATCTTTTACCATGGTAACTTTTGCATGGCCAAGAATCAACCAACAACACACTTCTTTTTTTCATGCTTATGTCACCATGCTTGTGTCACCTTTTTAACACATGTCCTTTCCTTGTGGTTTGATGATGTCACAATCCTTGGCTTCTTGTACAAGCTTGTCTCTTGGTCGCTTATTTGTTTTACGGTTCGCTTAACTTTCGTTCTCGTTCGTCGTTTGAGGGATCATATCTGGGATCTTATTACTTGGGTTCCCCTAAACCTTTCTCAATATTTTATATTACTTTTATGATCCTCTCTTATAATCCTTGAATTTAAATCCTTTTAATCATGTTACCTTATACTCATTTCTTTCGGTATCTGGTGGATTTTCGGGAAAAATCAAAGTGTCCGGATTCGAATTCTAACGACCTTTACATACACTCATTTACTTTATGAAATACTAATACGATCTTAGAATTTCCATAAAAGTACTCCTATATAGCGTGGTCTGATAAATTTCCTTAATCAGCATCATCAGCAAAAGTTATTATTTATCCGTGTTTCAAAAATTCCAAAAATTGGGGTTATTACACTTTACACCGGGGGAAAATACTTTTAACATATACTTGTTCTTGATTAGCCACAATGATAGATAGAGGTTCAACTAACAATTTAATTTCATAATTTAACTGGCCAACAAAAGATTCAGATATGAAAGATCTAGTGGCTCCGGAATCAAATAGCACCGATGTTGACAGAAAGCGTACCTGCGACAACTTCGGAACTCTGAACAGCATCCTTGATATTCATGTTGAATGTCTGGGCCTGAGCAGGATAGGAAGGAGGAAACACTGGAGTTGCAGATTCATAAGGTTCATTTGAAGGTAGTTGAAGAATTGGAACAGAAGATGTCATTGCTTGATTGTTTCTGGGGGTATTGCAATCCCTCGACAAGTGTCCGGTCTTCCCACACTTAAAGCATGTAATAGGAGGCTTCAGGTTTTGGCACTCATTCGCATAATGACCTTTCGAATTGCACTTGTAACAAATGATGTCAGCCTTATTGTAGTTACCCATGTGTTTCTTGTGGCAGAATTTACACTCCCGATTTATTGATTTCTGGGGTCTTTGTCCACTTGGCCCTTGAATCCTATTTTTCTAACTCTTAATATCACCCTTCTTAAAGCTTCGGGGTCCTCCTTGATTCTGATATCCAAACTTCTTGAAATTCCTTCCACTTTGGCTCCTTTGAGCCGATCTTTCTCCATTACTGCCGAACTTCCTTTTCTTACTCTCTTTCTCCTTCAAATTTTGATCTCTTTCTCCTTCAATTACCATCTCCTTCTAGACCACTTCAGCATATGTGGTCAATTCAAAGGCAGCCACTCTGCTTCGTAACCAAGGCTTCAATCCTTGTTGAAACCTCTTCGCTCTCTTCTCATCCGTGTCCACATAATCTCCAATAAACCTAGCCAACTCAGTGAATTTCTTCTTGTACTCTCCTACAGTCATTCCTTCTTGCTTCAATTCAAAGAACTTCAATTCCATTTGAGTCTGCATATACCTCGGGAAATACTTGCCTAAGAAAATCTTCTTGAATCTATCCCAAGTGATAACTTCCTTTTCTTCTAAAGCACGGGCTGACTCCCACCAATAGTTCGCTTTGCCTTTCAGAAAATAATACGCATAATCAACCTTCTTTTCTTCACTTACAACTGCTAGCGTGAAAGATTTCTCCATCTCTTTAAGCCAAGATTGGGCTTCTACAGGGTCTTGAGTTTCACGGAACTCCGGTAGTTTCACAGCTTAAAATGATTTGAAAGTTGTAAGTGTTGGTGGTGGTGGAGGTGGTTGTTGTTAAAGTTGTTGCTGAAGGAGTTGTTGTTGTTGAGCAAGGGTAATTGATTGTTGGTGAAGTATTTGCATGAGTTGAGTAAAGTTGGTTGGTAGATCTTCATAATCCCCGGTATTTGTGTTGCGAGTTCTACAAGGAGGCATGATTCTGAATGTAGACAAGAAAGGTTTATTCACAGTTTAATATTTGCAAACATAGGTTATAATAAAGGTAAATATCAAGTAATAAGGTCTCATTCAAGGAATATTTTAGGGAAAGATTTGACATGATCAAGTTCTAAATGAATCGACAGAATTTAAACAACAAGGTTCTATTTAAGAAAGTATATAGCATGGTGATGAGATGGCAATATTATGGAGATAATCAAAGTGCGAATTTAACATTAGTTCGAATGAAAAGTGTGAATAAAGTACAAACAGGAAATAAAGTGCAAATAAAGTCTTCCTGAAACAATCCGGGTATAAATTACAAATGGAAATCAAAGTTCTAATCAACAACGATACTGGAAACAAGTGGACTATATGATAGTCTAAGAGGATGGTGGTGGGGGAACAGGGGCACGGAGACGGCTAATCACTCGGCGGAGCTTGTCGGCAATGGCGGTAAGAGTGATCTGACTCTCTCTCTCTCTCTCTCTCTCTCTCACGGTGTGGAATCATCAATGCCAATCGGTCCTCAGCCATCTGGATGATCTCCTCAAGCCTAGCTATCAGTCGGGGTCGGTCGGGCTCGTCGTTCGAGTTCTCGTGGTACAACTGGTTCGCCCTATGTCAAAGATTCGCGTTCTCTCCCTCCAGTCGATCAACCGTCAATACCATCTGCTCGTAAAGAGAGAATGGCACAGTAGAAGGGAATCCAGGAGTCGATGAGGATGATGCCTGCCAAACAGTTATATATATATACGTAGTTATAAATAAAAAGGTCAGAAAACCTATAGATTCTAACGTCCCAAAACACAAATGATCTAAGTTCATCCTATCCATTAATTTCCTATCTTATATTCATTTATCATATGTTGTTCAGTGACTAAAACCTGTGGCTCTGATACCAACCTGTGATGGACCCATACTACTAACTAGCAGAAATATGCATAATAATAATTAAACATTAAAGTACTACAAAAGATAGAATATTAAGGCTACAACCCTTATCCACAATTCCCGAATACACAGGAATGAGTTTGAATAACATCTAACATCTTCATTATTACAAACCAAAAATATCTTAAGTCAAATTACTACCAAATTTTAAACCCAAAGTTTACGACCCTTAGGGAACTACTAGTTCACTACCTGCTCCAAAATCTGACGGTAGGCATACCCCGAGTCCCCTGAAGTCTTACGCATAATTTTCTTGAAATGAACCATCTTCGGGTTTTACTAAAGGGATAACATCAATAACAATATTAATGAGAAAAACGCTCAGCAAGTGAATAACAGTATATAACAATGCATCATAACCATGATAAAATGATAACAGAAGATAAATCAGCAATATGAAATCTCAAATAGAAGATCAAGTTATAATGAGTTAATGGAATTGGAAATCACACGGCAGTATGAGCAATGAGGGGTGATCAACCCACATCAAAGCTCCGAAACATATAACAAGTGATTCACAACCTTTGAGGATCCTCGGCACACATTGGCCATATAAAAACCATCAGGCTCCCTACTATTGAGGTTTTATCAATGACTGGCGCCTCAGTCTTATCAAAACATACCATTCAATTCCTTTTAATCAATTTATTTTAATTTAATAAGGGTTCTCGATCAAGGACAAGATAACAAGGGTTGGTATTGTCAAAGTTCAATAGAATGAAACGATATTAGTGTTTGGGTTTCCAAAGGAAATAATTCTAGGTTTTGAGGGTATTAGGATTCACATGATTTATTAAGGAACTATTGTAGGGTATTCACATGGATTTGAGGTAATATATGAGGAAAATGAATCAATTCAAGTATGAAAGAGATTAACTAGATTCAAGACTTGATCATTGGGTGATGTCAGGGACTAATTAATCTTATTGAAATTGTAGTCATGCATTCACAGGGTTTTTAACCACAAGCAACAGAATTATAGAGGTAAGTTGAGAGTTCACTTGCCTTGCCTACGCTTACTGAGTACTTGAATTGAATCGTCTATGGTCTCCTTTCCTGGACTCCTACTTGAACCTATGATAAATAGTAGCCTTATTATAACTCTTGCTACTACCCTTTCGCGTATACTATAAATATGCATATACACATATACACACTTATATATACGCACTTAAATTCTACTAATTACAAATAATATATGGACCATATAAACCACATAACACATAGCAAGAAATGACATGGCAATTTATTACTTACTTAATAATACACATTTAGATTCTATGTACGACCTTTAGTCACTTAGGCATTTAATCACATACATACAATTATCATTACCAATATTCCTAATCCTCCTTAACAGACCTCAACTCAACCTAAACGTAGTAAGGCACACTTGTGCCTCACCTCACATGACTCACAAATGCAATGTACCCTACTTAACTTACTCGAATGTACACCTTGGCACCAATTGTGTGCCTTGGAAAAAATATTAAGTTCTACCCTGGACCTTTGCTATATTATGACTCCTATGACTTATTATGACTTTATTATAACTTTAAAAATTGGTTTGACATCAATGCCTCACTTGAAAGACACATAAATGCCCCACACCTCTCTAAAGCTTCTAAAGGCAACTCTAATGGTGACTCTCGGGTGTTTTGGTGGAAATAAGGTATCTACACCTAGGGACTTCACTCCAAACCAACTCTCAAAGATTATTAAGACTCTAAATGGACACTAAAAGTTAGAATGACTAAAAGGCCTCACTCAGGCCTCCCTAGGCCTCAAGTTGAAGTTGACATAAAATTGTCTTCCCTGATTTCCAAACTGCCTTGATTTTACCAACTTAAAACTCCCCTTTTTAGTTCAATTATTGGTTTTAAAGACTTGTTAAGCTTCCTAAAACTTCATTACATTTATTTAGACCAAGGTCCCTTGAAGGCCTAACCTATGACATGATGATAATCAACCAAAAGTCAAGTTTACCCAAATCTGCCCTGTTTTGAGTTACTCTCGGGTTTGTGTGTGCGCGCCTAACCATATGAAAGCTTTTAGGCAATATAAAGCTACTGGACTCAAGTACAAACCAAGTCCCGACTACATTGAGCTCAGGCCTATCAAGGCCTTGCTAAAACTCACCTAAAGTGACCTAAACTTCTAGTATATAAATCTTCCCAACTAAGATCAATGCGACTCCTTCCACCTTAACTCTCTTTACTATACCAAAATCAAATAACATTGAACAACCAACCAAGGAAAGTACTGACATACACTAATAACTACTGACTACCAATATATTAGGCTCATTTGCAATTTTATTTAGCATGAAGATCTCTTATAAAAACAAGTAAGGTAACACATCACAAGACAAGCCATCAGTTAGCAATTTTAAGCAAGAATTCGAAGTATGCAAGGATGGTAACTTCATGACACCTACTGACCTTAAGCTCATTTTATCATATATAACTTAGACTAGCATTTTATCAAAGTGATCATAGCATGCAACTCACAAAAATAAAGTATGAATAGGTTAAAAGATCAACTATAATAGTAACATCATGTCCTCAAGTTTTTAAGAAAAATTCGAACTATAACTCCAAGATAATCACTTGATATCTACTGAATATAATCACTTATCATCTTGGAATACTTTATATCTAGCATTTTATAACCAAAAACCACAGCATGCAATCTCTTACAAGTCAAGTATCAAAGCACAAAATAAACAAGTATGGTCTCCACTTTGAAAATCACTTTTGAGTCGACATGCAAGTATTATATCCAAAATGCAAGTGCTTAAATCAGCATGCAAGTACTAAAATCAACATTCAAGTACTAAACTTAAGATATCTTTAAGGAAAAATATCATGCAAGGGTTTAGACTTAACAAAAACATCAAAAATCAACATGTATGGTCCCTTTTCATAAAAACTTCTCAAAATCAACAGTTTACATCCGGTTCTTAAGAAATTATTGCCAAATGTTTATGAGCAATTAGTATGACTTGGTAAAATAGAACTGTAACACCTCCCCAAAATCATATCTTGTTCATTCTATAAGCCACCATGGTTGCAACCTTAAGTTCATAAGAACCAAGGTCTCAACCTCGGCTTCTTCAACATGCAAGCATAAAAATCACCTCAAAATGATGCTACTTCACTAAATGATGAAGTTCTTGGCTTGAATAACTTGAAAAGTGAAAGAAGATGAAGAAAATGAAGAAAATGGCAAGAATGGGGGTGGGGGTGGGCTTCGGCCGAGAGGGAGTAAAGAGAGGAGATGAGAGGGTGTTTGAGTGGGTGTCTTGATGAAAATGAAGGCACTCACTTGGTTTTTGTCTCTTTAATTTGACTAGAAAGGTATTAGAATGAGGAATGTACAATAATGTCCTTCTTGCTAATAGTGACAAAAATGTATGCAAGGTTAAAGAGGTAATCTTGCAAGTTACTGGGGTTGGAATGGACAATACTAGCCTTGGACTCTCTTATATGCTTAAATGCGTGCAAGGGTATACTAGTAATTCAATAATTAATAAAAATATGATTAAAAAGAATGAATTTTAGTAAACAAAATATAGTTTCATAAATCACAAAATTAATACCATAAATACTATAAAATTTTAGAAGGTTTATAAAAGTGTTTTCAAATATTTTGAACAAGAATATATTTTAAAAGATTTTTTCTAAGGTCAATACTCTATTAAAAAAACCATAATAAATATTCTAAGCAATATAAGAAAATGCAAATAATTTGATTTTAAGCCTAATAATAATCTATCGCTTAATCGCAACCACAAAAACTCAAATATTATTTACTAGCATAACGAAATTAGCTTGCGTACGCTAAATTATATGCTTAAATAACCTAGCGATGTTCGGAATTTCATACAACGAAGAATATATACGAACATATTGGATTCACACAAAAATTTTATAGCACAAAACAGATTATCATATTACATTCTTATCAAATATTTACAGGCATTACAACTCGGCTCAAAACCGAACCCAACACACACATACTCGCATGCAAGCATAAACACACACATGCACAAGATTTGAAGCTCATATATGGAACAATGATGAGGATTCATGGAAGATTTCAAAGAATTAGAGAGAGAGAGAGAGAGAGGCAATATACCGAGAGAAAGAAAGAGAGAGAGAGAGCTTTGAGAGTGCGAGAGAAAAATAGATGAGAGAAAGTGAGAGAAGAGAGAGAGTGACGGGTGGAGAAAGAAAAGAAAAGGGGGGGGGGGCGAGAAGGTGGTATTATATAATGAAAAATCAAAGGCATTTTTGTAATTAAAAATTCTTCTTTTCTTTATTCTCCTTTCTCTTTTATTCTAAACTCAAAAATGAATTTAAATATTAAGTAGCCCCTCATAAAAATGAAAATGTCACGAATAACAATTTTAGAATAAAGATCTCGAAATTAGCTTTCCAACCATATTTTTAAAATAATCTTTTGAGCGTACGGTTTATTTTCTATAAATTTTACAAGATTGCGCTTAAAATAGAAATATAACTCAATAAAATCATTTTAAAATACACTGATCACCAAATAATTCCATTTATCATTTTTGTAAAGTCTCTAGGACTATTTTGAAGATAACAAAACAAATTTCATGTCTTGAACATACTCTGATAATTTTATAAAATTATATAAAGGTTCAATAAACCTTATTTTAAATCAAATAAATCCCTTAAAATCATTTAAAAATAACCAGAGCACACAATCAAGCATATTTTCAAGCAATAGCACGTATTCACATATCATGACTCATATCATACACATTCGATCATAAGAATTCCCCTTTTAAATTAATAACAACTTTTCGTGTAACGGGTCGCGTCATATCTGACGGCCCGACGCTGAGCGTTTTCAATCAAGCTTCTCAATCATTCTCTTTATAGCAAGTGACACATCACTGGAATACTCACTTAAACATTCATATTTAACAAAATAACACATATTTCACATTTAAATACTTTTAATCTATTTTTAAGACGGGTTCCGTTCTACCTGACGACCCGACAACACAACTTATCCCCTAAGCTAACTCATCAAACTGGAACGTGTCATTTTACGTTCCCAGTTACTAATATACAATAAAGACAATTAACCAACAAAATCACTTAACCCTTTATTAAATCACATAATTTATAATTACACCAAAATATTATACTTTATTCACTTAATCACGTCGCGAAATTCCCAGTTGCAACATTATTGATAAAAATAATTGCACGCTATATCCTGGATGTTACAGCCTTCCCCCCTTAAAATGATTCCGTCCTCAGAATCATCCTAAGATATAGATAATGACTCTCTCCAAGTATTTCACTTCAATTTCTTAGGTTGACCTCTTAACCTTATAATTCATTCATAAACTTTAATTCACAACATCAATTATTACTCAACGATCTTTGGCGGATATCATGTTTTATCAATGGATCATACAACCTACCTAAGTTTCTATTTTATACATAATGGAGCTAAATTACTTTTCCTGGTTATACACATATAACATTCTATGGACTTGCTATACCTGTAGCGATAAAGCCAACTCACTCACAATCTTCCTACCTATCTTACTGTCTTAAAGGACCAACGTAGTATATATTAATCTTATTTTCTTTCTAATTCCAATAATTTGTGTTTATGAATGCTTTCTCTTTTATTGATTCTTTTATTTCATTTTCCACGTATTTTTTTGTTCAACTAGCCTAGCTTGTAGTCGCTTCCGATCACATTCGAAGCTTGTTAATTGTTCCCTTACTCTTTTCATTCATCTGCGATTGTTATATATATATTGAGACCATGGCGTTTCGATCTCTAAACATTCTCGAAATTAACTCCAGAATTAAGAATTAAAGAGAGAGAATCTCGACAGGATATGATTGATGTACGAATTTGTTGGCGTCCCATAATGCCCTTTTGAGTTACAATCGAATATATTTATCGAGCGAAAATATTCAAATAATTAGAAGCAAATATATTAATCTGAATACTTTCCATATACTTTAACCTAGATTATCATTTATTTGATTCTAAGGAGTCCCGATATAAAATGTATTATAATGCTCTTTCCTGACATTCAACCACCTATATTGCTTATTCTTGTCTTCATGTCACATTATCAGAAAATCTTCTTTTTACACCTTATGTCTTGTATCATATTCCTGGGGTAACTTGAATCTCTTAAGTTATCGAGATTTAATCAACTCATATCTCTTACTTCTGCCTTACTTGTGACTATCTATTCATGAATGGTATATCTTATTTCGGTTCAGCACGGTTCATAGCGTTTCTTACACTTCTGCCAACATTTCAATCAAATATTAATATCATTTAATTACAATCTGTACTTGAATCTGATAACATACCACCATCTCCTTGAGGCAATATCGAATTTACTCCTCAGGTAAAGTATTTAGCAATAAAAAAATAATTAGGTCTGGTTAACCTATCCCTAGTAATTCAAATAACGCTTTCTTCATCTCTGGTTCTCACGTGATTTTAATATATCACCCCTTAACGAACTATATTCATTTTGAAATTGTTATGATATCATGCTCACCCTTTTGATGTTGGTTTTGGTTCTTCGGTAGATAGGATATTTACTTACATGTCCTTTCATTTCTTTTCTTATGCCATGCCCACCAATATCTTCATTTAACCTTCACTATTTAATCGCATTCTCAGAATGAAATTCCTATCTCCAATTAACGGCGTTTCACTTTGTTCTTACATCAGGTCTGGCACATTTGACATTCACAACCAACTTATATCCTGGATCATTTTATAAAATTTCTTTATCATCCTTTTGATTCCACTTTTTTTCTTTGTTAGTTTTCCATTTTCATGATTCATTGTCTCTTCTCAATATAAGTGTGTTAGATCCCAATGCGTTTGTAGAAGGGGGGTTGAATACAAACGGTACCGAATAATCGAATAAATGCGGAATAAAAAATGTGAAACAAAATTCAAGTTAAATAAGAATATTATTAAACTTGAAATGTGTTACAACAACTGTATCGATTACAAGGAATTAATCTCAAATTAATTATCACACATTTAGAATAAATTCGACATGAACTTTTTCTATTTTTGCAATAATTAGAATCAAATGCTAAACGCGATTTGAGATTAAGTTCTAGGGATTTTGATCCGCTAGATTGTTACACAAGAACAAGATAAAGATTTCTAGTTGATTGGATTTAACTTTACAATCTAGAAATTGATCTTGAAGTTTTGTAGAGAAGATGAAATATTGTCCTGCTTCTTTTTCTTTTGTTCTCGGGTTCTGTATTGTTGATTGAATAATAATTGAATGAACTGCTTCTGCTTTTTTTAATCAATCAACCAAATAGAATTGAACTGGCAAGACAATCCTGAGCTCAGCAAGACAATCGGTAGGACTATCCTTAGAACTAGCAAGACAATCAGAATGAACTAGCAAGACTTTCGGTATGACAATCAATTATCATACCGATTGTCATAGTAGTTCAAAAAGATTGTTTTTGATGAAAATAAATAGATTTAAATCCTATAAAAATTCTGGTAAGACAATCCTTTTGAATTAGCATGACTTTCGGTATGACTATTGATTGTCATACCAATTGTCATACTAATACAATCAGTTGTCTTGTTGAATTAAAACAGATTTTTAAACCAATTTAAATTCTGAAAATTCTTAATATTAATTCAGAATTAATTAATCAATCAATTTAATTAATCAAATAAATTAATCTTTTGCAGATATAATTTATTTTCTTAATTAAATTATATGACTTAATTAATTAATAGAGAATTAATACTAATCTTGAGCAGCATCTATTCTTCTGTATATCTTCTGAAAATCACTGAAATATATGAATCAATTCCACCACTTCAATGTTGACACTCGATGTACTGTCTGGTTCATGAGTGACTAACTTCCGTGATGTTTCTTCATGTCTTGACTTTGACACTTTGATTTTCTTCAGATTAAATCCTTGTAATTAATGATACTCTGAAGAGATCTCTGTCACTTGATTAAGTCCACGATCTTGATTTGTATCACTGAGGCTTGATCAATTTCTTGAACTTCTTCCAGTGAATTAACTCCTCAAGTCTGTAGATGAACCTTATTTCTGAATCCTCTGACAGATGTTACTTTGCGAGATCTCTCTGACGGTAGATCCACTATTTACTTATTACATTCTTATTTGAGTTGAGTTGAATCCTTGAATATACAAATAGGCTATGACATATGACTTACAATCTCCCCCTATTTGTTTGTTAGATAATAACACACAAATACCTAGAGGATAACTCAACTAACAAATAAGAAAAAGATATAAAAAGAAATACAAAGTAAATAGTAGAAAAGTTCTGGACTAGATTTAACATTTTCCAGATTCCAAGTAGATGTTCCTCTAGACTGAACATATCTTCAAGTAGTTCCATCTTCATTTGTACAACCACATTTCCTGTTGAGAAGCCCGTATCTCTCTTGCTTCTCCCCCTATGAGAATCAACTGATTAAAGAAGATCACCTTCGTTTACCACCTCTCCCGTACAATAGGATCCGCAGATAAAAACCAATGGTACTCCCCTTTTGAAAACAGCTTCTTCCCTTACTAGAAAATCACCTTGTGATTACCACCTCTCCCGTACAATAGGATCCGTAGTTACAAACAACAATGGTGTGGTGTAGTGTACATATGATCTTTTTCTTCCTCCCTGCTATTTCTCCCCCTTAGTTGAGGAATCCTCCAAACTATTACTTAAGCTTTTATCTCCCCCTTAAAGAAGGAATGTATGTCGTCGTCTGAAGGAGTTCTCATATTTCACTTGGTTGGAAAAGAAATAACAAGAAGTTTCTCTTTCTTCCTCACTGTGAGTGTGTGATTCTGTTTAGTGTACCTCACATGTGTTTCACTCTTCTCTCCACTCGTGTTTACACTCATTCTCACAAGTGTATCACTTTTCTCTCATAGCTCCATAATCCAGCTGTACCTGCAAGGAAAATCACCTTAGCTATCCTTAAGGAGGTCACAGGTGGTGCAATGGGAGTTTGCAAATCCCCATCCTTGTTAAACTCGTCAGATGAATATGAGTCATAATCTATAAGTTGCTAGTTTCCCTTTTAGGGTTCCAGATTTGAATTCTGGGAAGGTAAACAATGATCCAACGAATTTAGCATAAAGATCAAAGTTCCCTTCTAATATCTGTGAAGACATTTCCTTGTGACTCATCTGGTAATATCTGAATCATTGTCAACAAGTTGCCGATCTGCGCCTATGTCAGATCCACTGTCCGCAGATGCATCCAGGGGATTTAAGCCTGGGGAGGTAGACACTGACCACTGACATATGGCTTTTGGATCAGTATCCTCTCCTAACACCTGTAAAGGCAATTGGTCCATTAACGAACCTTGAACAATCGAATCTGACCTTAAAATGGTCGAAACTCTTGTTTCCGTCAACTCATCCTTTGTGTGTGTAACCTTTCCTTGTGCATTAAGAATTGTTTATATTTGAGGTGGTGACACTACATAGGATACCTTGGCCGACAGGCAAATTTCAATAGACGCACCCTGTTGAGAGAATGAATCTAGTAACTATTTTTGTGCCTTTTCAACCATTACATCTTTTTTAGAAGATGTATGGGGGTTAGCAGTTGTCTCGGTTTAAATACTACTCATCTTTATAGGAGACAGAGCTACTGGGTTGACTAAAGAACCTTCCTTATGTGGTGCACTAAGGCACTATCTCCCTCACGCTTATTCATACTACATTTAGTGGTAAGAGAGTGTTGGTTGGTTCTGTTTTTGTGTTTGTCTTTACAGTCTGGGATAGACGTTGTGGGTTTTTAACCTTATGACTGTCAATGAAAGAAAGTCATTGGAGACTGAACCTGTAACACTGAATATATGGCACTATAGAGATAAAATGTATTTAAGATTTATGATGAATGAAAATTATACATTTAATCTTTTGAGAGTAATGATGTACAATAGTGATTTCAAAGGATTTTACATGAAATAAGAAATCACTAATGTAGAAAGAAGTTTGATTTTGTTTTTTTTAATATGAATGAGTTTTTGATAAAACATTGATCACTTAGGGTAAAGTCTAAGTAATTCTCATTCATGTCAAAAGCTTACAAATATCTGCAACATAATGTTAACAACATATCATTGACCGATACTTGTCAAGTACTTTAGATACTAATTGTTATGTTGCATAAGATTTAAATAAAAAAAAATAAATAAAAAAAATAATACAATACAAATAATAATAATAAAAACAAATATCAATGAATTAAATACCAAATATCTATCAACAAGATATCAACATACAATTTCATATATCATACAATATTTACAATTACAGAAAATACAAATAAAAACTTATATAAATATAGCAAAAATATAGAAACTATTTACAAGTTCAATGATAACATTACCAGCTTGCAAACAGCCATATCCCTCGGATAAACCTTTGCTATTATCTTCAAATGTAACCAGGGGGCCAGCTTTCTCAAACCACATTTGATAGCAGGGCTCTATCTCCGCTCATATGTCTTGATGATCCACTGTCAAGAATCCACACTCCCGGTTTCACCTGTTTTAATGCCCTGCAACACAAATGGATTAACCCTTCTTCGGAAACCAAACTTGGTTGGGCGCGGCATTCTTGTAGAACTATCCTTTGTCAGGAAAAACAACATTTTTAATTTTAATTGTCTCAACTTTCTCAATGACTGAACATTTGACCTTGTAAACAGCCTTAACAAATTTCTGTTTAAGCTTAGACACAAATGTCTCCTTTCTAGCCTTAGAAGGACTAGCAGTCTTAGACCTATCATGCTTCTTGTTATTCACATGCTGATGAGGAGTAGTTTTATCATTAGAAACATGCTTACCATTAAAATAAGCATACATCATATTAAAAGCACAAGACATACAATTAGAAACACCACATGCTTTATGAGAGTGATTAATAGCAGGCAATTTATGCATGGCAGACATGGTATTTTTGTTATCCAACTCATGTGTGTCTGAGTTAGTCTCAGTTGCTTTCACAACTTTGGCTGGAACTTTCGACACACTTGACTTGGAAACAACCTTCTCATTAGCATGATCTTCAGCACGTATTTCTTCCTGAATAACAGAAGAGGTCGCATCAAATGGTTCAGCAATTGATGGTTTATAGAAGGGTTCATCAACACCCTTAAGCACATGTGGTACTTCCCTCCCTTTAGCATAGACATGAGGAGGGGAGTTTATGCCTAATTCTCCAATAGCAGCATTGTAATCATAACCTATTCCAGATGTTTGATTAACAGCTTGCTTACTGTAGAACTCTTTAGCCTTTGAACAAGAATTGAAGTAGGCTCTAACCTTAGTCTCAAGACCGGTGATCTTGTCTTTGAAAATAGTTTCGAGTTTTCTGTAACAGTCAACTCTATTCTCTAGAAAAGATACTTATTCTTTTAATTTGTCTTGATTAATATGCACAAGTCTTAATTCATTGACCTCTTTCTCAAGGTCTTTGATCTGTAAACTTAACAGTTCATTATCACGATGTGCATTATTTAAGTTGCCTCTTAGATGATAAACCATTTCAGCATCAGAAAGTTTTACCTCTATTCTTGACGATGAAGCTTTTCCAATAATAGCCATAAGAGCAAGATTTCCTTCTTCTTCATCTTCACTGTCAGTATCATCCCAGCTTCTTCCCTTTGCCAGATAAGCCCTTTCAGAGTTCTTTCTTACTTGCTTTGGCTTCCTACATTCTGTGGCAAAGTGTCCCAACTCATTGCAGTTATAGCATCTGATGGTGCTCCGATCAACCATCCCTGTTTTGTATCCACCACTGCTGGTGTTAGAGGATGAAGATCCACCTTTCTGGAATTTGTTGTAGTTGGAATTGTACTTAAGCTTGGGATTCCTCTTGAATCTGATATGGGAGAATCTCTTGACAATTTGGGCCATTGACTCGTCTTCCAATTGCTCCAGGTCTTCCAAGGAATAAAAATCATCACTTGATTGATTTGTAGTAGGAGGATCATATTCTGCTACTAACATATTTTCCTCAGCCTTGGAACACTGTACCATTCTCTCCAATTGTTGAGATTGCTGTTGTTGTTGACCTTCAGCTACAAGTGCAGTAAATGTGCTGACCATTCTATCCTTCCCGTAGACTTCCTTCTGTTGAATCTGCTCCAACTCATAGGTTTTTAACACTCCATAGAGCCTGTCCAAAGAAATCTCACTCAGATCTCTAGCTTCTCTAATGGCAGTAATTCTATGTTCAAGATGAGTTGGCAGTGTTAAAAGGAACTTTTTGTTGACCTCCCTGATTGAATAAAATTTTCCATTGATGTTCAGGTTGTTGATCAACGCATTGTACCTCTCAAACACTTCAGTAATTCCTTCTCCTGGATTTGATTTAAAATGTTCATACTCAGAGGTTAGGATCTCCAACTTGTTCTCCCTAACTTCCTCTGTGCCTTCATTGATCACCTCAATAGTTTCCCACATGTGTTTGGAATTTTTACAGTTCATCACATATCTGTTCATCAAGGGATCAAGGGAATCAATTAAAATTAATTGAAGGCTGGCATCCAAGGAGGTTTCTTCCTTTTCATCATGAGTAAAATCTTCAGGATCTTTAGGATAGGTTCCTGCTTTGGTGATCACAACATCATCTACTATCACCTCCGGTTCAATAACCATCGGAGTTTTTATCCCCTTCTTTAACAAGTTTGAATATTTGGGATTTGCCACTTGTAAAAATAAGAGCATCTTCTTCTTCCACATAATATAATTCTCTTTATCAAATTGTGGAATTTTAACGGTTCCAACTTTTTGTGAAGTCATTATGAATTTTTGAATGAATAAAAATTCAAGGAGTTGAAAAATCACAAAAGTCTAGGATCTTGATTTGTTCGTTAATCAGAAGGCTCTGATACCAATTGTTAGATCCCAATGCGTTTGTAGAAGGGGGGGTTGAATACAAACGGTACCGAATAATCGAATAAATGCGGAATAAAAAATGTGAAACAAAATTCAAGTTAAATAAGAATATTATTAAACTTGAAATGTGTTACAACAACTGTATCGATTACAAGGAATTAATCTCAAATTAATTATCACACATTTAGAATAAATTCGACATGAACTTTTTCTATTTTTGCAATAATTAGAATCAAATGCTAAACGCGATTTGAGATTAAGTTCTAGGGATTTTGATCCGCTAGATTGTTACACAACAACAAGATAAAGATTTCTAGTTGATTGGATTTAACTTTACAATCTAGAAATTGATCTTGAAGTTTTGCAGAGAAGATGAAATATTGTTCTGCTTCTTTTTCTTTTGTTCTCGGGTTCTGTATTGTTGATTGAATAATAATTGAATGAATTGCTTCTACTTCTTTTAATCAATCAACCGAATAGAATTGAACTGGCAAGACAATCCTGAGCTCAGCAAGACAATCGGTAGGACTATCCTTAGAACTAGCAAGACAATCAGAATGAACTTGCAAGACTTTCGGTATGACAATCAATTGTCATACGGATTGTAATAGTAGTTCAAACAGATTGTTTTTGCTGAAAATAAATAGATTTAAATCCAATAAAAATTCTGGTAAGACAATCCTTTTGAATTAGCATGACTTTCGGTATGACTATTGATTGTCATACCAATTGTCATACTAATACAATCAGTTGTCTTGTTGAATTAAAACAGATTTTTAAACCAATTTAAATTCTGAAAATTCTTAATATTAATTCAGAATTAATTAATCAATTAATTTAATTAATCAAATAAATTAATCTTTTGCAGATATAATTTATTTTCTTAATTAAATTATATGACTTAATTAATTAATAGAGAATTAATACTAATCTTGAGCAGCATCTATTCTTCTGTATATCTTCTGAAAATCACTGAAATATATGAATCAATTCCACCACTTCAATGTTGACACTCGATGTACTGTCTGGTTCATGAGTGACTAACTTCCGTGACGTTTCTTCATGTCTTGACTTTGACACTTTGATTTTCTTCAGATTAAATCCTTGTAATTAATGATACTCTGACGAGATCTCTGTCACTTGATTAAATCCACGATCTTGATTTATATCACTGAGGCTTGATCAATTTCTTGAACTTCTTCCACTGAATTAACTCCTCAAGTCTGTAGATGAACCTTGTTTCTGAATCCTCTGACAGATATTACTTTGCGAGATCTCTCTGACGGTAGATCCACTATTTACTTATTACATTCTTATTTGAGTTGAGTTGAATTCTCGAATATACAAATAGGCTATGACATATGACTTACAAAGTGACTTCTACTTTTCTTGATAGTACTGATTTACTCATCATTAGATAAGCCATTTCTGTGACTAAACCTAGGATGAAAGTTTTTCTTTTAAATTTCCTAAATATTTGAATTCTTGCTAATAGAATTATCAAAATCCATTAACAATTATATCCTTAGTCTTACTAAAATAATTACTAATTGCACAACTCTTATTTCTAATCAACCCCAACTATTATATGTCTCATATTTAGCTTTCTCGAATTAAAGATATGCTTCACATTATTGGAGTTTATGTAAGTTATGTATATTTTTTTTTGCTATATAATCGATATTTCTTTTCCATGGCTGATATGCGGACATTGCCGGCCTCCGTCATACATCAGATGCTTGTATTCACGAGTTTTCTAGTATTTCATAGTAAGTATTCATTACCTCGTCATTCTATATGGATATATATCCACGTCCTTCATGGAGCACTATTACAGATGATAAAATCTATTTACTCTATCTTGAACCTTCAGTTCTTGAAAATGTTCTTCTCACTAACATGTACCCATAACTTTCTGTTCTTCTTGTTTATTGCAAATGGCATATTCATCTAGATAAGACCTTGCACAAGCTTGTAGTGACATCGCGCTAATTCTACTAAACTTTCGATTTCTAGTTAATGTATTTACTTACTCCAAATTCTTAATTGCTTTGATTTCGGATCTGAAAATCCTGTCAGAAATTGACTTAATCTAATTGGAATAGATTTCCATTTAACTGAACATTAGTTGATAAAGTTAATCAATTAACTCTTTTAATTGATCAATTAAACCAAGTGATGACTAGCTAAATGGAATCAAAGACCAATTATATAAATTCGGTTTAGTCATAACAATCTTCTTCAAGATCCGAGATTGTAATTATTTGGAGTATCCACAGGAATATCAGTAACACACAAAAGCATATTTCCACCTTTAAAAGTAGGGTATTTTCTGAAAATTTGGGCAGCATCCCCCTATATTATGGACTACCAGTCAGATTCAAGCTTTCTTATTAACAATTCATATTATTTATATCCTTTCATAAACCCGCTTACAACATATCTTTTAGTCATATTTTCTACCATTGATACTTATATAATTATTTTAAAGAAATTATACGGCATTTTGCCACTACTAGAGCCTCATATTTCATCTTAGCATGTATTTATTCTCATCAGTTAACTTGTGTAACTACTATCAACCAACACATGGTCCTAACCAGTACTATCATATTTTATGAAAACTCAATTAGTTTAAAAGCATTACTTCTTAAAAGATTTCGCAGTTGGGTCAGCATTCCTTTATCTTTACTTATGTTCCCGTACAGAACCTTCACCGTTGGTTCAGTTATGGGCGTCCAATTCACCATAACAATCTTACTGGAGTTGGAAAGCCTAACAATTCCTTGAAGAACACAGTCGAAGTTTATCCATAATTTAAAATTTCTTCGTATCAAGCATTTCCCTCATGATTAAGGTATGTTTCATCTTTTCGCATATCAATCGCTGGTCTGAGTTATTATCAAGAATTCCTTAGTCTTTGGCTGTCATTCCGAAATTCATTTGCTTTGTCTGATGTACACAGCTTTACTTTCTTAGTTTATAAATAATTTACTTACCACGGTTTGCTAACTATTCACTTCGCGTCAAAACCTTCAGACTTGAAGTGCATCACATTAATGCAATATACCCTACTGATGAAATCCTCATAACAAGAACAACCGTTTGATTTGATGTCTTTGTAACAACCACATTATCTGTGTATCAATTCTTCCTTGCGACAAATGTCCACCATTTATCGACTTGCAATCATATCCATATTCAACATGCAATAAAATATACTACATGTTAGGGCTAGAACACGCGCTAATATTCACGCAAGTATACGCGATCGCAAGTAATATAGAATAAATTCTAGTTCATTCCCACAGGGACTGGTTTAGGTTAATTTCAATCAATATTTCTATGCAACACTGGTATAGTTATTATCCAATGCTAAGAAGAATAACAAATTGAGGTTGTTAATAACTACAATTAACTAAGAGATTATACTAAAGAACATAAACTAAGAGATTAAAGAGATTTGAATAATATACGACACAAACATGGGATTCTAACTTCATTAAATACTTCATTCAATAGCTTTTTCGTTCTTTAACCTTAGCATGAAATGGTGATGGCACTAATCAGATAACAAGAAACTGATAAATGCCAACTTTCGTTGCACGAATACCATACTACCAGACATCCACAAAAGAAATAAAAGCTGAATAGACACCAATTATATTGAGACCCTATATGTCTATAGAATTTGACAACATAACGGTTTAATGCACAAGTTATCTATTGTGATTACATAGGGCAAATAAGATGGTTAAAATTACCTACGAATCATGCATATCAAATACATGAACCTATGCTAGCATGGCAAGTTCTGAACCCTTAAATTCACTTTCGCTTCATTAAAGATTAACACGCTATCTTATAAGTTCACGACTCTCATAAGATGAATAAGCACAACCAATACTAGGTTTTCATATAATCACCACACACTAAGGCATCAAAATGAATTAACTAAAGAAATCCATAAATAAATCCATTGGAACCGCACGATAACGATTAGCCCATAATCGGACTCATCATCAACGTGGGTTCCGATGAAAGCATGGTATAATAAATGTAGTCTTTATACTGAATAAATAATAAACCAAGTACGAAACAAGAGTATAGGTTCATGAAGAAGAAAACTAGCATCCAAAGTTACAACTTAAAATAAAGAATCACAAGAATAATCTAGATCTTCTTCACCTTGGTTGAATTGTGCTCTACGGTCATCTTACGCCTTCTCTTTAAGCTCTGGTACGTCTTATTATGAAAAACGAACACAAGTTATGTATATATAGCAGCCCATGCAGAGTAGAAGTCCAACGGATCAAAATTCCAGAAGAAACAAGATTTAATTTTCCTGACCTAGCGCGGCCACGCGCTTACCAGCCCGGGCGCGCTGACATTCTGCTCTTTGGGCGCGGTCGCGCGCTACTACTGCGCGGGCATGCCGTCTCTCTGGAGAAATTTCTAACTTCTTCTTTTCTTGTTGGTTTGAGTTGGTCTTTTCATGAGCTTTTATTCTGGACATCATCCTAACACCATATTAGCATCAAAACAATGCTAATTCAACTGTATTCCTGATAAATGCCTGAAATGCAAAAACACTACAAAAACACTACAAAAACACGTTAAAAACATTAACAACTCGAGTACAAAACACCAATTCAAAGCTTTACGGAGCGTTTTATAGTGTCATAAATGCCACTCAACATACCCCCAAACTTGAATCGATGCTTGTTCTCAAGCATAAACAGACTCAAAGAATAAGAAATAAAAATGCATGAATGCGAACTATTTTAATGCAACGATCCCCATAGAATACTAAACCAACCAACAAGCAACATCTCAACAAATGCATTTATTCGCATAAAGATCAATCAAACCCCACAAATCAACTTACAAGCCAGAAACGTGTGTGTGTGCAAATGCTTACAGATAAACTATTGCAACTAGATCAATAATCATGATTCACTACTCATCAAAGCAATTCCAGGGTTATAAATAGAATAAAAGCTAGACTCAAAATAACTTCTAACACTTCAATTCTTATATCGGAGTTTTACATGGATTCAAACTTTTATTCACAACACAAAAACAAAATAAATATGCTTATTTGACTGTGCAATGAGCGAGGTCCACAAAAGACTTATACAATAATACCCATGTAGCTAGCGTTAAGTTAGTGGATCCCAGACTATAAAAAACCTTAGGTCACTAGGCACAAAGTCCCCTAAGAACTTAATAACTCGAGTATTAAAGAGCCCACTCGTGATCAATTATACATAAACACATATTTTTTCCTTTTTCCTTTTTTTTCATAAATTTATGAACGAGTGCGTATCACTCCATCTCGTTCAACCCTAGACTACACATATAAAATGAGCCAGCTACTAGCCATTTGACACCTAGCCACAACAACTAGCAATGAAATCCAATTTTCTCCAAATTTTAAATATCCATGTTATTTTATCGTTAAGAGAATATCCTAAATTTTAAATATAAACAAGCGATTAAACTTCGATAAACAAATAAACCATGACCATGATCTAGCCCTCAAGAAACTTATAAGACTTAGTGAAATACAATTGTCTCTAGCATGCAAATCAACTCGATAAGACTTAATATCACTAAACACGACATCACTACACTAGCATCAATATCACAAATCAATCGAAAAAATCATATAAGGGATCATGTTATTATGCACATGCATGAAACTATATGAACAAACTATCATACAAAATAAAAAAACAAAAAAACTACTACATGGAAAATATGCAACTATATGAACTAAACTTGCATAAATATGTAAACTATATGCAACTCACACAAAACACATAATCCTTAACTACTACCCCCAAACTTAAAATATTCACTGTCCTCAGTGAAGGTAATAGCAAGGAATCAGGCATACCTAATTAGAACCTGGATCATCACCCTCAAGGGGTGGAGTTTCAGGAGTGTCTGGAGGCGGATACACGGAATCCTCATCGAATACTGGCCACTGGATGTCAACTCCTGTGGATATGAATGCAGTCCCTAACGCCTGGGTGGTCTGTAAGTGGACAAAATTCTTATTTTTTGAGATAATACAAGTGCAATACAAGTGAAATTTCCATTACTGAAAATACAGTACAATATTCAAGGACAAAGCACATAGACATCAAGTATGACTTCATTAGAGAACAAGTAATGAATGGTATTGTGGAACTTCATTTTGTTCCAAGTGAGAAATAACTTGCAGATATCTTTACCAAGCCACTGGATGAATCCACCTTCACTAGGTTGGTAAGTGAGTTAGGTATGCTTAACAATTCTTAAATCATTTTTTATAATTTTGCAAGTTAAAATACAGCCAGAAACTTAACTGATTTTTCTGTTTTGGATGAAAATTTGGCTAAGTCAAAATCTATAACTCGACGGATGTTCATTATCCATCAAGTTTGATCATCCGTCGAAATATAACAGCTTGGTAAACATCAATTACTTTTCTAGATTATTTTTAACCCGACGGATAATTGCTTTATTCTCATCCGTCGAATTGTCTACATCTTAGCCGCTACAATTCTGAACATTATCCATCGGATTTACTTATAGTCTGTCAGTATATCACGACGGATAATTGACAGAAGCTTGATAGTTTATCTTTATTTTAAATGGCTATTTTGGGCAATATTCATTGGGTCTTTAATTTTTACCTTCAATTTTTATCCCATTTTATCTGAGAATATATAAAAGCCTAACTTCAAGTTTATTTTAGCTTTTATCTTTCTCTGTTGCAATTAACTGTTCTCTTCTTCGTCGAAGCAAAACCCTCTTTCTTTCTACAACTTTCCTTGCTTAACAATGGTACCAGTAGTCAAGGTCATGTCAGAGTCAGGATTCATTTATGAGAAGAATAATTTTGTGGGTCTTGTAAACAAAGAGATTTCAGCCTCTGAAGATCATCACAAAATGATGGATTTTGTGAAAGGATGCAAGCGTAGCTATGCCATGATGGAATCACCCACAATCTACTGTGAAGTTTGTTAGAAAGAAAACACGCACTAATATTCACGCAAGTATACGCGTTCGCAAGTAATATAGAATACTTTCTAGTTCTTTCCCTCAGAGACTCAGACTAAATTATTGTCTAATTAAACTCACTCACCAATGTATGATTACTTCTCAATGTTAAGAGAATAACACTTAAAATTGTTGATTAAATATTAACTATGATTAACTACTTAATTAATCACTTAACTAACACTTCAAATTATCAATAATAAAACACTCATGAAATCACAACTTCATTATTACTTCCTTCTATAGCCATTGTTATTACCTTTAGCATGTGACAGTGATGATACTAATCGAATAACACGAAACTGATAAAAGCCAACTTTTATTGTACTAATATCATTCTACCAAGCATCCACAATTAAGATAGAAGTTAAATAGTCATCAATTATGTTGAGTTCCCATATGTCTACAGAAATTGACAACACAACGATTTAAGCACAAGTTATTCTTTTTGATTACATAAGGCAAATAAAACTGTTAGAGTTACCCACTAATCATGCACAACGTACATGAACCTATGCTAGCATGGCAAGTTCTAAATCTCAAGATCCACAGTCGCTTCACAAGAGATTAACACCCTATCTTATATGTTCGCGACGCACATAAGACGAATACGCACAACCAATACTAGATATCATGCAATCATCATACACTAAAGTATTAAACAATTAACTAAAGAATTCCATAATAAATCCGTTGCAACCCCATGATCACGATTAGCCCATAATAGCACTTATCGACATCATGGGTTCAATTGAAATCATGATAAACAAACACAAGAAAATAATAACTAAACTAATTATATTAAAACAAAGTACGTCACAAGAGTAAATAAGTTCAAAGCAAGAAAACTAGCATCCAACGTTACAACGAAACAAGAATCACAAGAATATATGCTTCCTCTTCGTTGCGGTGTGCTAAATCGGTCTTCTTCCTTATCTCCTTCGCTCCTTGCGTAAAAACACAATCTTCTTCAATCCACACATGTGAAAATGTCTCAAATCTACTTATATAATAGTCCCATAAAACTCAGATTACATAGAAGTGGAAACCAAACAGAAGTAGAAGTCCTAAAATAATTTGTCTTTTTTCCCGACCCTGCGTGGCCGCCCAGCTTGCTGCGCGGCCGCTCAGCAATGCTGAGCGGGCGCTCAGACCTCTTCTGGAAAATTTCTGATTTCGCTCCGTTTCTTCGCCGTAATCTGCCCGTTTCTTTCCTCTCGCAATGGTGAACACATGCCAAGGCTTATTCTTGATGATTCCTCCCCCGAAATGCAACTAAAACCCTGAAATGCATAAACACTAGAAAAACGCATCAAATACACAAAATACTTGATTTCAAGACACCAATTTAAGCCATTTTAAGACGCTCTAAGTGGTATATAATGCCACTTATCACACCCCCAAACTTAAATCGATGCTTGTCCTCAAGCATCACAGACTAAAAAACAAATAAGAACATGCATGAATGCAATCTATATGAAAATGCAGTGATCCCCCTTACTATAATTAACCAACCAAATTGTCACATCTTAACGAATGCAGTTAGACAACTAAAGATCAATAAACTCATGCAAACGGACATACAGCCATAAACGTGGTGTGTGCAAATGCTTAGCAGATATGCTTCGGAACTAGACCAATTACTATGACTAGACTATCCTCAAGGCAATCCTACGATTATACAAAGAATAAAAAAATTCTAGGCACAAAGTGATATACAACACTACAAGAACTCTGGAACTTACTACGGAATCGTGCTTTTTATTTACAACTCAAATGCTTATTTGACCGTGCAATGAGTGAGGTCCACAAAAGACTTATACAATGATATCCATGTAACGAGCGTTAGGTTAGCGGATCCCAGATTCTAAAAACCTTAGGTCGCTAGGAACAAAGTCCCCTAAGAACTTAATAACTCGAATACCAAAGAGCCCACTCTTGATCAATTATGCAAATTTTTTTTTTTCATAACTTCTGAGCAAGTGCGTTTCGCTCCATCTTGCTCAACCCTAGACTACTCGCACCATATGCGAGCCGGCTACTAGCCATTTGACGCCTCGCCACAACTAGCAACAACTTCCATATTTTTTTTCCAAAATTTTTCTTTTTCATGTCTTTATCACTAAGAACCTATAATCGAATTCTAAGCGTAATAAGCAGATTGACCTTGAAAACAACCAAATCATAACAACAATCTAGCCCTTACGCATTCTCTAAGACTTAGTGGACTTACAATTGTTTTTAGCATGTATATCAACCTACACAACTTAATATCACTTTAATGCTATCACTACACTCGCATCAATATCACAATTCAGTCGATAAATCATTACAAAAGGGATCATGGTAAATGCATGAGCTACATGACATTCATAAAAAAAACTAAATGGCATAAATTATGCAACTATATGAACTAAACTATCATGAATATGCAACTAAATGACACACACACAATATTCCTTAACTACCACCCCCAAACTAAAAATCTTCACTGTCCTCAGTGAAAGTAGTAGAAAGGAACACAGGGTATACCTACTCGGAGTCATCATCATCATCACCCTCAGTGGGTGGAGTATCAGGCGGCGGGTATGCAGAGTCCTCACCAAAAACTGGCCACTGGATATCAGCTCCAAGGCCTCGAAAAGCAGTCCCTAATGCAAGGGTGAGCTCCTGAGCAAACCTGCTCTGCGTCTCATACATGGCATCCATCCACCGTGAAAGCCTCCTATACTGGGCATCAACCATCCCAGCACCTTCCTGAGCTCTCGAAGAACCAGCCTCATCACGCCCTGGCCTAGCCATAGTAGCACCTCGTGCTGGACGCCCTCCTGGAAGACGATAACCCAGCCCATGCTCCTCAGGCTCACCACCGGTCCACTCCTGCATCCCATTCAGAGTGCCAGAATCAATTGGAGCTGCTGGCAACTGCAACTGCTCATGAGCCGGCCAGTTCACTCCCACTGCTCGGCATAGCTTCGTAACCATAGATGCATAAGGGATGTTCATATGCTTCGCTCCCCTCAAAAACTTCAGAATTCCTTGGTAGATAAACTCACCAAGGTCCACATAGTATTCCTCATTCAGAATTCCCCACAACAACTGTGCTCGCTCAACTGTGACCTCGTGTGCATGCGAAGAAGGCAAAATATTAGCACAAATAAATGCATTCCATGCACGGGCATACCTTTTCATGGCGATCGCCGGAAAGTGACGATACTCATTAGTGCCGGTCCTGCAGGTCCAAACTGTGCCCGGTCGACAGAGAATCGCACAAATCAAATCCAAGTCAAAATCCTCAGCAGTCTTTTCATTCCAGTTCTCCTTCTCGGGCTTCCTCTCTCGCTGTCCAATTACACGGCGAATCGCCGCAGGATGATAATCAACCGTCAGCCCTCGGACCACAGAAAACCCATTCTTTTCGGCCTTCACGTTCGCGTAGAACTCACGAACAACGCTCATCGGTACTGCTTCGGGTGACTCACAAAAAGCTATCCACCCCTTCTCTGCAATCATGGGCAGCAACTCACCATCCCTCCCCGATGGTAAAAACCCCCTCTCCTAGAGATTGGCTTACCCAACAGCCTAGTGTACTCCTCCTCCACAGCTCTGTCAGTTAACCGAGGCCTTGTAGCAGTACCCCTTGATGAATCAGCAGTAGGAACTGTGCTGCTGCTATCAATAGTGCGTGCTCTCTTGGGTGCCATTGATTCGTGAATAAAAGTATGTAAGAACTGATTTTTGATGTTTGTGAGAGGGTTTAAGTGTAGGAAGTTTGTGGGAGATATGTAGGATAGGTGTATGTATACATAGGGTGTGGATTAGAGTAGGGTTTGGGAATTAAGGAGTAAAATGATGGGGTAGTGGGAACAAATCGTGGGTTTATGGGCTAAAACTGTTTTTGTGTTTGTTTGTTTTTTTTTTCTGAACTGTAAAAAAAATTTCTGGTACTCGACCCCTGAGCGGTCGCTCAGCAAAACTGAGCGGGCGCTCAGCTTGCTGCGCGGTCGCTCAGCAAAGCTGAGCGGGCGCTCAGCTTGCTGTGCGGTCGCTCAGCAAAGCTGAGCGGGCGCTGAGGGGGTCACTGGAAATTTTTTTTTCAGCCCCTATTTTCTGATTTTTTTTGTGTTTTTGGATAGGTTATTAACTTCTAAGGGTTCTTGTAACAACAATTCATGGGTTGCCTCCCACGCAGCGCTTCTTTTTCGTCATTAGCTTGACGTTCCGTACCCTGCTCAAGTAGTCAACAAAATGGCACTAACCACTTCTCGGTTTGCCATGTCCCCATAGTAGTGCTTCAACCGCTGACCGTTAACCTTGAATGCTTGGTCCGGATCATTCTCAAAAATTTCCACCGCTCCATGTGGAAACACAGTTTTGACAATAAAAGGTCCAGACCACCTTGATTTCAACTTCCCAGGAAAAAGTCGGAACCGAGAGTTGAATAAGAGAACTTGTTGCCCTGGCACAAATAACTTTGGATGTAGCTTCCTATCGTGCCACCTCTTCACCTTTTCCTTATACATTTTGTTATTTTCGTACGCTTGAAGTCGAAATTCATCCATTTCATTAAGCTGAAGCATTCTTTTCTTACCAGCTACATCTAAATCCAGGTTCAACTTCTTCAATGCCCAGTAGGCCTTATGCTCAAGCTCCGCAGGTAGATGACATCCCTTACCGTACACCAACTGAAACGGTGACATCCCAAGTGGAGTTTTGTATGCTGTTCTGTAAGCCCAAACAGCTTCATCGAGCTTTAAAGACCAATCCTTCCTTGACGGACAAACAACCTTCTCTAGAATGCGCTTTATCTCTCTGTTAGACACTTCCGCTTGACCATTTGTTTGCGGATGATAGGCAGTAGCTACTCGATGATTCACATTATAACGCTGCATCATAGAAGTGAACTTACGGTTGCAAAAATGCGATCCTTCATCACTTATGATTACCCGAGGTGTTCCAAACCTTGTGAAAATTTGCTTATGAAGAAAATTTAGCATTGCCTTTGCATCATTTGTCGGTAAAGCTTTAACTTTGACCCATTTTGAGACATAATCGACTGCCAGCAAGATGTACTGATTATTGCAAGATGAGATAAAAGGCCCCATGAAATCGATTCCCCATACATCAAAGACCTCGACTTCAAGCATCACATTTAATGGCATTTCATCCTTCCTTGACAAATTTCCCACTCTTTGGCAACGATCACACCTTAAAACAAACTGATGAGCATCCTTGAACAAAGTAGGCCAGAAAAAACCTGCTTACAGAATACGAGCTGCCGTCTTCTCACCGCCATAGTGTCCACCATAAACCGTGGAATGGCAGTGTCGTAATATCCCCTCCGTCTCACAGAATGGGATACATCTCCTGATGATCTGGTCAGCTCCCTGTCTAAACAAATATGGTTCATCCCACATATACCACTTCACCTCATGCAGAAACTTCTTCTTTTGAGCGGATGTTAAATTATGAGGCATTATATTGCTGACGAGATAGTTTACATTATCTGCAAACCATGGTTCTTCCTCCTGAATTGTAAACAACTGCTCATCCGGAAAAGATTCATTGATTAACGTCCTATCTTGTGAAGTAGAATCGGGATTCTCCAACCTAGAGAGATGGTCAGCTACTTGATTCTCAGTACCTTTTCTATCTTTGATCTCTAACTCAAATTCCTGAAGTAAAAGCACCCAACGAATGAGTCTCGGCTTCGAATCCTTCTTGGAGACCAGATAGCGAATAGCTGCATGATCAGTGAATACTGTTACTTTTGTACCAAGCAGATAAGTTCGAAATTTCTCAAAACCAAAGACTATAGCCAAAATCTCCTTCTCAGTAGTGGTGTAGTTCAATTGGGCACCATTTAAAGTCTTACTCGAATAGTAGACCACATGGAAGAGATTTTTCTTGCGCTGTCCCAGAACTGTACCTACCGCATAATCACTTGCATCACACATCATCTCAAACGGTTCTGTCTAATCCGGTGCTGTAATAACTGGTGCAGTGATCAAACTCTTCTTGAGAGTCTCGAATGCTACCAAACATTCATCATCAAATTTGAAAGGCACATCTTTCTCAAGCAAATTGCACAACGGCTTAGATATCTTTGAAAAGTCCTTGATGAAACGCCGATAAAAACCCGCATGACCCCGAAAACTACGGATTCCTTTCACAGAATTAGGTGGGGGAAGATTTTCAATGACTCCCACCTTGGCCTTGTCCACCTCCAGACCCTTGCTAGAGACCTTATGCCCAAGGATAATGCCTTCACGCACCATAAAATGACATTTCTCCCAATTGAGCACCAAATTAGTTTCCACGCATCTTTTGAGTACGGCGCACAGATTATTCAAACATTCATCATATGAGTGTCCAAAGACGGAGAAGTCATCCATGAACACTTCGACGTTATTTCCAATCATGTCAGAGAATATAGCCATCATACATCTCTGAAAGGTGGCCGGTGCGCCACATAACCCAAACGAAACTCTGCGAAAAGCAAACGTGCCAAATGGACAAGTGAAGGTAGTCTTTTCCTGATCCTCTGGTGCAATACAAATCTGATTATACCCGGAATAACCATCCAGAAGACAAAAATACTCATGTCCCGCCAATCTGTCAAGCATCTGATCAATAAATGGAAGAGGGAAGTGATCCTTCCTTGTGGCTTTGTTCAATTTTCTATAATCCATGCATACTCTCCATCCTGTAACTGTTCGAGTAGGGATGAGCTCATTCTTTTCATTTGCGACCACAGTGATACCTCCCTTCTTAGGTACACATTGTACGGGGCTCACCCATGAGCTGTCAGAAATAGGATAAATGATGCCTGCATCTAGCCATTTCAGAATTTCTTTCTTCACCACCTCCTTCATGATGGGATTCAGTCTTCGCTGCTGTTCCACAGTTGGCTTACTACCTTCCTCTAGCAGAATTTTATGCATACAATATGAAGGACTTATCCCCTTGATGTCTGCTATGGTCCATCCAATAGCCGATTTGAATTCTCTCAAAATCCTTAAGAGCTTGTCTTCCTCACTACCTGAAAGGTCAGATGAAATAATAATAGGTAACGTAGATGAATCACCTAAAAAAGCATACCTCAAGTGCTCAGGTAATGGCTTGAGCTCCAAGGTAGGTGCTTCCTCTATTGATGGTTTGAGCTTCCCTTCAGCGTTCTTGAGGTCAGAAGTACCAAGAGATTCAAATGGTATGTCCATCTTTCGCTTCCAGGGAGAAGCGCTCAGATATTGTAATTGCTCGTTGTTATCTTCATCATCGCTGTCAAAATCCCCCACTAAGGCCTTTTCCAATGCATCAGACATTAGCATGTGATCGAGTTCCGAAGTAACCGCAGAATCAATCACATCCAATTTTAAGCACTCCTCATCTTCTGTAGGGAATTTCATTGCCTTGAATACGTTGAAGGTCACATCCTGATCTTGGACCCGCATAGTAAGTTCACCTTTTTGCACATCTATCAAGGTACGGCCAGTAGCCAAGAAAGGCCTTCCCAAGATTATGGGGATCTTCTTATCTTCCTCAAAATCTAGAATAACAAAATCTTCTGGAAAGAAGAGCTTATCCACCTTGACGAGCACATCCTCAACTATGCCCCTTGGGTAAGTAATAGAACGGTCAGCCAATTGTAGCGACATGTATGTGGGTTTTGGATCAGGCAGATCCAACTTTTTAAAGATTGACAACGGCATGAGATTAATGCTTGCTCCCAAATCACAAAGGCACTTTTCAAAAGTTAGATTGCCAATGGTGCAAGGAATGGTGAAGCTTCCTGGATCTTTCAGTTTTGGTGGTAACTTTTGCTGCAGAACAGTGCTGCATTCTTCCGTGAGAGCAACGGTTTCAAGGTCATCCAGTTTCACCTTCCTTGAAAGAATAGTCTTCATAAACTTCGCATAACTGGGCATTTATTCCAGAGCCTCAGCGAAAGGTATATTGATGTGAAGTTTCTTGAACACCTCCAGAAACTTTCCGAACTTTCTATCCAGCTTTTGTTGCTGCAATCTCTTAGGAAAAGGTGGTGGAGGATAGAGTTGTTTCTCCCCTGTATTAGCCTCAGGCAGAGTGTGTTCAACAGTAGTCTTCCTTGGTTCCGCCACTTTCTCCCTTTGCTTAGATTCTTCACCTCTAATTTCAGCTTCTACTTCTTTTGCCTTTTCAGCATCAGCTACTTTTCCAGACCTTAAGGTAATAGCCTTGACTTGCTCTTTAGCTTCCTTCCTGCCTGGTACTTCCGTGTCACTGGGAAGAGTGCCAGGTTGACGATTGAGCACTGCATTGGCTAATTGACCGATTTGATTTTCCAAGGTCTTGATAGAAACCGCCTGACTCTTGCACAACAGCTTAAGTTCCTCAAAATCAGCACTAGTAGGTGCAGCTGCACTTCCCTGTTGAGGATATGATTGCCTTGTAGCATACTGCTGTGGTTGCTGGAATCCAGGTGGGTTAAACTGTTTACTCACTCCTTGCTGATATGGTGGCTGAATAGCATTCTGATTATTCCCCAGCTGAAATTTGGATGATTTCTATTGTTAGGATGATAGGTCGCTGGCACAGGCTGCTGTTGTCGCTGATAATTATTCACATACTGAACAGATTCGTTTACAAGAGAACACTGATCCGTAGCATGAGAACCTGCACAAAGCTCACAAACCATAGCTATTTGATTAACTCCATACATAGCCAGAGAATCAACCTTCATTGATAGCGCTTGGAGCTGGGCTACAATAGCGGTGGCTGCATCAACTTCCAGAATACCTGCTACCTTGCCTGACGTCATCCTCTGAGTGGGGTTTTGATGCTCATTTGCAGCCATCGTCTCTATAAGATTATACGCCTCAGTATAGCTCTTAGCCCATAAAGCGCCTCCAGCTGCTGCATCGAGCATGGGCCGAGATTGGGCCCCCAAACCATTATAGAAACCAGTGATCACCATCCAATCCGGCATTCCATGATGTGGACATTTTCTCAACATTTCCTTGTAGCGTTCCCAAGCCTCGCACATAGATTCTGTAGGTTGCTGCGCAAACTGAGTAAGAGCACTCCTCATAGCAGCAGTCTTTGCCATCGGATAAAACTTCACCAGAAACTTTTGTGCAAGATCTTGCCACGTAGTGATGGACCCAGCTGGTTCAGAATGTAACCAGTCTTTAGCCTTGTCCCTTAGTGAGAATGGGAAAAGCCTCAACTTGATAGCCTCATCAGTCACGCCATTATACTTAAAAGTGCTGCAGATCTCGACAAAATTCCTTATGTGCATGTTGGGGTCTTCAGTTGCCGCTCCTCCAAAAGAAACAGAATTCTGCACCATCTGAATAATGCCCGGCTTGATTTCAAAGGTGTTAGCTTGAATAGCCGGATGAAGGATGCTTGACTGAATGTCATCAATTTTCGGCCGAGAAAAATCCATAAGAGCTGGATCAGCTTGAACAATACGATCTCCCATGTTTACTGGTTCTTTCTGCTCAGTTCCTGAATCCGAATCCTCAAAATCTAACTTCTCCGGAATATCAAGAACTTCGTCTGTCTCCTCAGTTGTATCTAAAGTCCTCTTGCGAGCACGAGAATGAGTTTGCATAAACGCTTGCTAAAGTACCTGAAACAGAACCGGAGAAATAAGTAACTACTACGTCCTAATCACTGAGTCCTAATGACCAATGATGGTAAGTACATAAACTAAACAAATACGCCGAGTCCCCGGCAGCGGCACCAAAAACTTGTTAGAGCGAAAACACGCACTAATATTCACGCAAGTATACGCGTTCGCAAGTAATATAGAATACTTTCTAGTTCGTTCCCTCAGAGACTCAGACTAAATTATTGTCTAATTAAACTCACTCACCAATGTATGATTACTTCTCAATGTTAAGAGAATAACACTTAAAATTGTTGATTAAATATTAACTATGATTAACTACTTAATTAATCACTTAACTAACACTTCAAATTATCAATAATAAAACACTCATGAAATCACAACTTCATTATTACTTCCTTCTATAGCCATTGTTATTACCTTTAGCATGTGACAGTGATGATACTAATCGAATAACACGAAACTGATAAAAGCCAACTTTCATTGTACTAATATCATTCTACCAAGCATCCACAATTAAGATAGAAGTTAAATAGTCATCAATTATATTGAGTTCCCATATGTCTACAGAAATTGACAACACAACGATTTAAGCACAAGTTATTCTTTTTGATTACATAAGGCAAATAAAACTGTTAGAGTTACCCACTAATCATGCACAACGTACATGAACCTATGCTAGCATGGCAAGTTCTAAATCTCAAAATCCACCGTCGCTTCACAAGAGATTAACACCCTATCTTATATGTTCGCGACGCACATAAGACGAATACGCACAACCAATACTAGATATCATGCAATCATCATACACTAAAGTATTAAACAATTAACTAAAGAATTTCATAATAAATCCGTTGCAACCCCATGATCACGATTAGCCCATAATAGCACTTATCGACATCATGGGTTCAATTGAAATCATGATAAACAAACACAAGAAAATAATAACTAAACTAATTATATTAAAACAAAGTACGTCACAAGAGTAAATAAGTTCAAAGCAAGAAAACTAGCATCCAACGTTACAACGAAACAAGAATCACACAAATATATGCTTCCTCTTCGTTGCGGTGTGCTAAATCGGTCTTCTTCCTTATCTCTTTCGCTCCTTGCGTAAAAACACAATCTTCTTCAATCCACACATGTGAAAACGTCTCAAATCTACTTATATAATAGTCCCATAAAACTCAGATTACATAGAAGTGGAAACCAAACAGAAGTAGAAGTCCTAAAATAATTTGTCTTTTTTCCCGACCCTGCGCGGCCGCTCAGCTTGCTGCGCGGCCGCTCAGCATTGCTGAGCGGGCGCTCAGACCTCTTCTGGAAAATTTCTGATTTCGCTCCGTTTCTTTGTCGTAATCTGCCCGTTTCTTTCCTCTCGCAATGGTGAACACATGCCAAGGCTTATTCTTGATGATTCCTCCCCCGAAATGCAACTAAAACCCTGAAATGCATAAACACTAGAAAAACGCATCAAATACACAAAATACTTGATTTTAAGACACCAATTTAAGCCATTTTAAGACGCTCTAAGTGGTATATAATGCCACTTATCAAAGTTGTGGAGGAGATGTGGACCTTTGCTGTGTATCAGGAAACTGACAAAACTATAACTCTCTCCATTAAAGTTAAGGAATTTCGCATTAACAGTGATATTATCCAAGCATGCTTTAAAATTCCTGAAAACACTACTACTAAACCACACACAGATGCTGATTTAGTTAATTTGCTTAATTCTACTGGCTATGCACTTCCTACCACTAAATTAAGTGAAATTAGGAGGCTAGGTCTTAGAAAAAAGTGGAGCTTTCTGTGTGATGTAGTTACCAAGGTGTTTTCTGGTAAAATAACTAACTTTGATTTTGTTAATAATATTATGCTTAACATGCTCTACATGCTGCTTACTAATTATTACTATAATTTTAGTGATGCTATCATGTTTGAGTTAGGCTACAATTAGGGGAGATCAAAAAGAGATCTAGGCATGTTTATTATGCTAGATTCTTTATGATTATTGCTAACCATATTTTTGAGGATCTTGTGATTAAGAACCCAACCAACAAACTGGATTGTTGGGTTCAAGAAAGGAGAATAATTGCAGATTTAAACAGAGTTGATCACCATAAGAAGGTGCCCCTTATTTATTTGCCTATCATGGAGGGCCCTCAGGTAAATGAGGTAAATGCTTATGTCTATACTCCTTCTACCTCTCAAGTTTCTTTGCCATTGAATGTAGCTATGGCATCTATGTCAATGACCCAACAGATGCCTACCCAAGCCATAAAATCTAAACCTTTAAAATCCAAATCAAATAAACCACACTCTGGTGTCTCTCAAAAGATGCCAGTTTCAAAATATACCAAAAACAAAGAGGGGAGTGTGGAGGTGGATAAGATTGGTGAGGGACAGGGTGAACATCAAAGAAACCCTAAGAATAAGGATGGTGAGGTGAGTGTACCAAAACCTAGCCACACCACGGTATCCCAACAAACTGTGGTGCTTAACAAGGAAATTAGCACATCTCTAGTTTCATCCTCTCAAAAGGATGCTAATATTGAAACAAGCTCCCAACCAGGAGCACAGGACAAAAGGGTTAGGGACACAGACTCACCCAAGACTTATACAAGAAAGAAGAATTTTAGAAAACTTGGGGATGCACAGGGATCACACACAGTGCAAACTGCAGCTAAAGAATCAGTCACTGCACCTTCTCAAACTCAGTTTGATGTGGCTCCAATAAATGTGGAGTCACATCCAAAATCTCTAATAATAAACATTTCACACACACTAGATACACAAAACTCTCCCACCAATTATTTGGATGTAGATATGATTCACACATAAATTCCTAATTCTCCTTCTTTAACTCTGTTGGAGAAGCCAAAATTCAGTACAAGTGAGCATCGTCTTCTAGATGATCTGTTGGCTCACTTACCAATTCTTTCAGGAACTATTGAGACTTCTGTGCCTAAATTATCATCAATCTGCACAGAGTCCATAATAGTTTCTACTTCAAACTCTATCATTTCCTCTATTACGATGGATATTGTTCATCCGTCGACTAGTGATTGTATCCCGAAGGATGTGCCTAACAGCATTCGTCCGTTGGCTATTCTAACTACTACCCCAATGGATGTTCCTCATCCGTCGGTACTCACTACACAAGCTGGATTTTTAACAATTGTTACAAGTGTAGATGAGCTAGTAGTTGTACAATTACTCCTAGGATTGAGGGAAGGGAGTGAACATAGTGAGAGGCTGAGTTTCTCTCAGGCAAAAGGAGAGGAAAAGAGAGACAATATGCAGGCTATTTCTTCCAGCCTGGAAAAAGTGAGTGAGGGGAGTTCCACCTTAGTAGGTGAAGGTGAGGATGTGAGGGTGGTGAGCCAAGGGGCCCTTGATGCAAGAATATAGAGAACATAAGAGAAATGCAGTTATTGAAGTTTGGGAAGAGCCTATTGTTAGTGAGTTAATGGATGTCAATGATGAACAGCTATTTCAGCAAGATTATCAAGCTGTCTTAGATTCTGTTTCTTGTGATGCTGAGGCATTTACTCATCCTGTTCCAGCTTATCAAATTCTAGATGAACAGGGCAATGAGGCAGCTGAGAGAACTTTGAATCTAGTGCACACAACTGCTTTTATAGAAAGGGCCAAGGATGCAGTCAATGCCTTGCCTACAATAACTGGTGTAGATTCCGATTCTCTGTTTGGCCTCAATGATACTATAGAAGGGGGTTAAATATAGTATCTACAATCAATTCGATTATAAAGACAAGTATGTAACAGAAAATAAGTTTATTTAATATATTAAATTCTTTTACAGTAGGTTTAATCTACTCTCTCAGTGATGTAAGATATCACTAAGAGCTTCTAGGGTTACAATGAATAATATTCTCGTGAATGATAACACATATAGTGTAAACCCTAATATGTGTTTATATAGTACACAATTACAAAATATCTCCTAATTGATATGATATGTTCTGTTTCCTAAAATACATCAATTAGAGATTATCTACTGTAGTCCTTTAGCTGTACAACTCTCTAAGCATATCTTCTTTTGTTTAATCCAGATCATCTCCTGTAAATCAGCCGCTTTTCATCCCTGAAGTGTATCCGCACTTAAGTTCTGATGTAAGTCCTGATGGCTTAAGTTCTGATAACTTCATGTCTTCAGTAAGTTCTAATTTCCAGTTATGTTCTGATAGTAAGTTCTGAAACTAAACAAATCAGATTAGACATGACATCACAAATATATCTAACAATCTCCCCCAACTTGTAAATTATAAAAATATACAAGTTAATAGATTTGATGATGTCAAAAACATTTAAGTACAAATGCAATGAGAGTTTATATGTACAACTAAATACAACTTACAGTCCATGCAGCTTTTACCAAATTCACACCAATATGATATATGGCAGCTCTGAGTGCAGAAATTGGATTTCTTTCAAGTCCATCTCCCAGTCTGATTACCCTTGGATGTCTAGAATCTTCATTATAGCATAAGCATCTTCCTTTCAGAATTACTTCTACCTTAGCAGAATTCTTCTTCATAGGAATTTCTCTTCCATCATCCTCAGTCATCATTGAAGTATACTCTGTTATTCTTGCACCAGAAATTATGAGTAAATCTTTTATTGTCTTCAGAATATATTCTGATTATTTCCTGGTAACATCAGAATTTACCTCCAGTAGATAATGAATATATTAGAGCTCTTTGATAGATTTCTTCAGCACATCAGAGTCAGATAATCTATAAGTTCTTCCATCAATCAGAAATAAAATCAATTTCTCTTTTTCTTCATAACCATCATGAGTATCCATCACTACTTGAGTAGAAAGCACTTTGTCAAGGTGCTTCTGTGTGATCTCTTCATATGGCTTGTCAGTCAATGTGAATGGATCTCTAATAGCAACTTTTATCCCAGCCTGGAATTTCTCTCTGTCAGAACCTAATCGAGAAGTGTCTCTAGCTTTCTTGGCTTTACCCCAAATGTTGCAAGTTGATTCAACATCTGATTTGTCTTAGGCTGAACTGGAATAGACTTGTTCCATAGCAGCTTCTTCTTGTCTTCTAATATTAAGCTGTCTATGTCAACTTGAGTAGTGTCAGAGGTTGATGTCTTGATGAATTGGTCAGGATTTGCAGTTTCATCTATAGCTTGCTGTTCTGAAATATCTTCAGGATTTATTAAGTTCTGAACTTCTTCACTCTGAACAACTTGAGCTATGTCAGAGGTTGTCTTAGATTCTTCTGTCATCCTCTTTCTCTTCAGAGTTTCAACTATTTCATCTTCAGCAGTAGCATCATCAAAGACTTGAACCATCTTGCACACTGGATCCATCAGAATTTGAGGAATCTTCATCTTCTGTTTCTTGGCTGTCTCCCCAACTTTTCCTTTTCCCTTGTCTTTGGGATCAGTAGTAGTTTGAGATCTAGTCCTTGATCTAGGAATCTATGTGGCAGATCTTTCTCTTATCACAATCCCCTTTTCTTTTGGCCTTGGTGGCTTTTTAGCATCAGAAGCTTTTGACTTGGGTTTGCTCTTCTCAGCAGCAAATTTAGCTTCTTCTTATCTTAATTCCTCTAAATATACTCCTGGATTAGCCTTAAGGAATAGTCTCTTGGCCAATTCTTTATCAACAGATTGAATTTTGGGATATTTGTAGAATAATGTTGCTTTTTTTCCTTTAAATTTCAAAGTCTGCAAAAACTTCTGTGACTCTTGGCTTCCAGCTTGGACTATCACGTCAGAAGTAGTTGTCAGAACTTGATCATCAGTATTTAAAGTATCAGCATTTGTGATCAACAAAGGAACATCATGATCTGTTGTCTTCTTTCCTTCCTTATTCCTCCCTTGCATAGTAGATTTATCATAGTTCTTGCTACCAGACATTCTCTGATGAGAACTTGTCTGTTGAGTGGGAATTCTTCTCAGCTGCTTCCCTTGACTTTGACCTCTACTCTTTTCAGAGTTTCCCTGGTCATCTCCATAATCATCCTTTTTCTTCAGTGTTTGGCTTGGTGAGCCTTTGGACTTAACTACCTTCTCCCCCTTTTTGGCATCATCTGTCAGGAGTAGAGAAAAAAGGAGTTCCACTAAAGATTGGATCTCATGTAACTGAGTCTGTTGAGCAGCTTGATTTTGTAATACCTCATCTAGTTGGGCCTGCTGCTTGGCTTGAACAAGCTCAATAACATCCACTTTTTCTTGAATTGGTCTGATAAACCTCTTCTTGTCTAGATCTTGCATCATGGCTAGCTTATCAGCTGTTTCCTGAAGTTTATCAACCTTTGTATGAGTCTTGGAGTGTTGACCTTGTAGAGTTCTTGTACTGAGAGCAGTGACCTTTAGTTGATGCTTGAAGTCAGAACTTGTCAGCAACTCATCAGCTTTTGAAACATGTTATGTCAGAACATGTGGGCTGGGAATAAAATCAGTATCATTCCATTTATGCATCAACTCAGCCCCTCTAAAGGTTTCTTCCCATGGAACTGGAGCAGCCTCTTCCTCAAACTGGAATAATGCATCCTTTCCTGTAGACACTGGAGTGTTTACCGGAGCTGACTCTCCAGAACTTGCTAGAATCTCCTCATCTTCAGACAACACCAAGGTGTGTGTGGCTGTAGGAGACTCTGAAGCAGTTGCAGCTTTGTCTAAATTCTGATCTTCAGTTCCAAGATCAAGAATTGGTGTTGTTGGTACCTCATCCTGTAAAATTGGAGAAGTAACAGGAGTTGGCTGTTTTGTAGTTGGAGCTTCCAGATATAGAACAGTAGGTATATTCAAATTATGAATATCAATTGTAGGACTTGTCTCTTGTTCTTCAACATCATCTGTAGCTTTGATTGGAGAGTGAGGTGGAGAAATTACAGATTCTTGTACAGGTTCTAATCTGTGGACTTCAGGAATTTCAGATTCCTGAATCAGAACTTCTTCAGCTGCTGGCAGGGCTTCAATCACAATAGGTTCTGATGAGATCAGAGATTCCTGATCCCCTTCCTCAGCATTTTCAGCATCCTCAGATTGAGTTTATTTAATATGCCCACCTGCTCTCGTCTTCCTCAATTTTGATTTTCTAGATGGAGGGGTGACATGATCTGTATCAGAATGTGAAGACCTCTTTCTTTTCTGAATGCCAGAAGCTTCAGCTGCTTTCTCCTTCTGAAGAGTTGACTCTTCAACTTCTTCTGTCACAGGTTCTGATGCAGGAACCTGGACCTGTTCTTTCTCATCTAATTCATCTCTCAGAATCAGCCTTCTCTTTCTCCTTGGTGGAGATTGAGGAACAAATTTAGATCTTGAGGTTTTGGGTCTGGAGGATGTGTCATATTTTACAACTGGCACCTTTTGAGAAGTACCAGAGGTTGGTTTGGTTTTCGATTTGGGTCGGGACTGTGAAGTGCTGAAAATAGGTGCTGATATTGGTGGTTGTGAGGTAGACTGTGGTTGTTGAGTAGTGGATGGTTGTGATGGTGCTACATCAGGGAATATGGCTGTGTAAGTGCCTGGGATAGTGTTGACTAAGAACTGTTTGACAGATTGGGGTATTTGGAGAGGTCTTAGTACTTCCTTCCTGTTATCAGCAGATAACAAGTCAATAAATGCCCTTTTATGTAACTTAAAAGGTTCCATTAGGTCATTGAACACTTGTGGCTTATCAGGACAACAATAACTATAAATTAATTGACAGAACCTAGAAAAATATACTATATTTGCATCTTCCTTCATTCTATCACCAATACATCCTAACACAGCAGATGCATAATCAAAATGAGTCTGATTAAGAAGTGCATACCCTATTTGTAAATATAACCATTACAGTAAATACTAAAAATAAGTCAAGCAAATAAATAATGCCACGTAAGCATCAGGATTTACATCAGAACTTGACCATTATCAGAATTTAACGGTAATCAGAACATGGCTACTGTACTCAAAAAGTGAATTTATGCAACACTGGTATGGTTATTATCCAATGCTAAGAGGAATAACAAATTGAGGTTGTTTATAACTACAATTAACTAAGAGATTATACTAAAGAACATAAACTAAGAGATTAAAGAGATTTGAATAATATACGACACAAACATGGGATTCTAACTTCATTAAATACTTCATTCAATAGCCTTTTCGTTCTTTAACCTTAGCATGCAATGGTGATGACACTAATCAGATAACACGAAACTGATAAACGCCAACTTTCGTTGCACAAATACCATACTACCAGACATCCACAAAAGAGATAAAAGCTGAATAGACACCAATTATATTGAGACCCTATATGTCTATATAATTTGACAACATAACGGTTTAATGCACAAGTTATCTATCGTGATTACATAGGGCAAGTAGTATGGTTAAAATTACCTACGAATCATGCATATTAAATACATGAACCTATGCTAGCATGGCAAGTTCTAAACCCATAAATTCACTTTGGCTTCATTAAAGATTAACACACTATCTTATAAGTTCGCGACGCTCATAAGACGAATAAGCACAACCAATACTAGGTTACCATACAATCACCACACATTAAGGCATCGAAACGAATTAACTAAAAAAATCCATAAATAAATCCGTTAGAACCCTAAAATAACGATTAGCCCATAATCGGACTCATCATCAACGTGGGTTCCGATGAAAGCATGGTATAATAAATGTAGTCTTTATACTAAATAAATAATAAACCAAGTACAAAACAATAGTATAGGTTCATGAATAAGAAAACTAGCGTCCAAAGTTATAATTAAAACAAAGAAGCACAAGAATAATCTAGATCTTCTTCGCCATGATTGAATTATGCTCTACGGTCATCTTACGCCTTCTCCTTAAGCTCTGGTACGTCTTGTTATGATAAACGAACATAAGTTATGTATATATAGCAGTCCATGCAGAGTAGAAGTCTAATGGATCAAAATTCCAGAAGAAACATGATTTAATTTTCCCGACCTAGCGCGGCCGCGCGCTTCACCAGCGCAAGCGCTGACATTCTGCTATTTGGGCACGGTCGTGCGCTACTACAGCGCGGGCGCGCTGTCTCTCTGGAGAAATTTCTGACTTCTTCTTTTCTTGTTGGTTTGAGTTGGTCTTTTCACGAGCTTTTATTCTGGACATCATCCTAACACCATATTTGCATCAAAACAATGCTAATTCACCTGTATTCTTGATAAATGTCTGAAATGCAAAAACACTACAAAAACACGTTAAAAACACTAACAACTCGAGTACAAAACACCAATTCAAAGCTTTACGGAGCGTTATATAGTGTCATAAATGCCACTCAACACTACACGGGACTATTCCACTCCTTTTAAAATCTTCAAAGAATACACCTTACACAAGAAGATAATTTGTGTATATGATTTTGATTGGAAAGTTTTGTAAAGAACAATAATGCAACGAAATAATTGGAAGAATTTATAAGTCAATAAATCATGATTGAAGAAGGAAGAATAAGTGATGATTTGGATATGAATGAGACAACCATATTTGTACTCAAGATGGCCAGTCTTTCGCACTATATGGTATACATCACATGATTTGATGGCGTCCTACCAGATTCTTCGTTGTTTCGACAAAGTATCACATCATAACACTGCTTATGTAATAACCCCAGTTTTTGGAAATTTTGAAACCCTGATGAATAGTAACTTTTACTGATTTTGCTGATTAATAAAAAATTGTCAGACCACCCTATGTAGGGGTTCGTTATGTAAAGATCGTCAGAATTTGAATTCGGACACTTAGATTTTTCCCGAAAATCCACCGGATACTGACAGAATTAAGTATAAGGTAACATGATTAAAAATGATTTAAATTCAAGGATTACAAGAAAGGATCATTAAAGGAGTACAAAATATTAAGGACGGTTTAGGGAAGCCCAAGTAATAAGATCCCGGATATGATCCCCCAAATGATTAACGGGAACGAGAGTTAAGCGAACCGTAATAAATAAACGGTCAAGAAACAAACTAGTAAAAGAAGCAAGGGAGATTAATCAAATGGAGTAGAAAATAGATGACATCATCACTCCGTAAGAATTAGACAAGTGGCTAGATGGTGAGGTAAGCATGGTGATGCAAGTATTAATCAAGATATTTATCCAAGATTAAACCTCCACCAAGTATTCTTATCATATTTTTAACCAAGTAATCAACCAAGAAACACATTTCTTCTCTCCCCACCATGTAGCTTCGACCTTTTCATGAAAAGTGGAGGTTTAGATATCAAATTCCAAGCTCCACCTTCAAAAATTAAGAAGTTTGTTTCCATGGATTCTATATTTCTAAACTTAGTTATGGTATGATTTTGAGCTCTAGATTCCAAGGTTTACTAAGCTAATGAATTCATCCAAGTTCTTGATGCATAGTATCTTCAAGAAACTAACTTTGTGTTTTCTTGATTGTTTGTGAGATCCAAGCTTGTTTAAGGATAGATCAAGGTCATAAGGCTCCCTTGCAACTTAGTTCACTCCAAGTAAGGTATAATCTCTCAAACCCAAGCTTTGACTTTGATTGTTCATGAGCTTTTGGATGATTTGGTGAAATTAAAGTTATATCCATGTTTGTATAAGTTAGATCCATGTTTGTATAAGTAAGATCCATGTGTATTAGTTAGTTTTGGTGGTTTAAAGATGATTATGAATGGATCTATGATTAGTACTTGAATGAGTGGTTTATTTGGTTGGATCTTGGCTTGATTAGTAGTCATAAGTTAGATTTGGTGTTGTGATGGTTGGATGGTGATTTGATGAAGTTTGAAGGGTTTTTAGCACATAAACGCAACGAAAACGTAAATTTAAACCTTAAAAAAAACCGAAACCCTCCGCAGGATCCATGCGAAAAATAATATTTAATTCGTAGTTCAGTATGTTTACCTTAAGAAGCTTTACGTTAATGGAAAGATGGAGGTCTTTAATAGCGATCCAAGAACCACGAGTGGAGATCCTTAGCAGCTGCTCCTCAAGTGTGAAGCACTCCACCGGTATCCACCAAGAAAACGATGTAATGAAGGAGGAGGAGATGAAGAGAATTAGGGTTTTGTAAATCTTTTTTTGGTTGAGGCAAAAATAGGGTTTATAATAGTATATTTATAGGCAAAATTTTTAGCTGAAAATTTTCCCATAAAATATTATTATTATTAACCCTTTATTATTCTCATTAATAATTAAAACACCTTTTAATTATTAATCCTTTTTCTAAACACTTTAGAAATAATTCTCTCTATTGATTTAATTTCCAAAAATTAAATTCTTAATTAATAATATTAAGAACCTTTTCTTAATTAATTTATAATCAATTAAATCTCATTTAGTCAATTATTAAATTTTGCAATTAATTATTTATTTCATAAATAAATAATTATCCGCCATTATTAATTAATTTCTCCACCATTAAATCATTCTCTTTTATGGTGTGACCCTGTAGGTTCAATATTAAGCCGGTAGTAGAAATAAATAATAATAAAACTATTTTATCATTATTTATATAAATTCTCTAATTCATTAAATATGATTAATTAATTAATCATATTTATTTTACATCGTGAGGGATACTTCTCAGCATATCACGACTATCCGGATAATACAAATTCACTGCTTAGAATACCAAGAACCTATTCAGTGAGTAGTTATCATACAATTAATTCCTTCTACCCAGCAATGTCACGATTAAATATAAGGCATGGAACTTGTGTCAAGCCTATCTTATTTAATCACTTGCTTTCCCATTCACTATGCTTAGTTCTATTTAATGTAAATTAGAAACTCCTTTCTAATTTCATTCACTCTGGCCAGAGATTCCTGAACTAACATAAGTGGATTAGCATTGAACATTCTCTTCATTCACTAGAAGGGGTAGATCCTTTATTGATCATACAATATCTTCGTGTACAAATTCTTATACTCAGTAGAGCCCTTATAATTGTCCCTTGAGACTAAGAACTAAACCAAAGCATAGTTCAGTGTACACAAGATGACTATGATGACCTCAAGTCTAAGGATACTTGTACAACTATCACTATGTGAACAACTGCTGACACGTGAGTGAACTCCATCAGTTGTTCAGCTGTGTGAGTCATGTTCAGTGAACTTATTTTATAATAAGCACCTACATACTATCTATAGTGTCACCACACAAATGTCTATGAGAACAGACATCCTTCATAATGAAGCAAGCATAGTATGTACCGATCTTTGCGGATTATTAATTACCAGTTTGTAATCCTACGACCAGGAAGTATTTAAGTTTAGAGTTATCATCTGTTAGGTCTCATTATTATGATCTCATCACAATCCATAAAAAGCTTTACTCTAAACTGTGGTATATTTTATTTAAACATTTAAATAGATAGAGCCCGCAATAAAAACAAAACAAGTCTTTTATTAATATCAATGAAATCAAAACAGATTACATAAAAGTTATTCCTAAATCCTCATACATGATTGGACTTAGGACATATCTCTTTCAGTTTGGTAGATAATTGGATTGGTAAGAAATTTGGAAATCACGTAAACATTATCGTCGTAATGCCCGATTTACCTTAGACTTTTTTTGTTCTTAACTTTAGGGCCCTTGAACTCACTGTAAGATTCTAACCTTTGCCTTTTTTAGATAGTTCATGTTACGAGCTTCGTTTTGATATGTCGTTCGCTTAAATCCGAGTTACGAGCGATGAGAAACGACCATTTTAAGTAGCGGCATTTCGCAAGCGAATCCCGAAACCTCGAGTAACTTTGAGACCATAACTGAGACCCTAAAATGATTAATCGAAACACGAGAGAATTATGTCAAGTGAATAAGGAAGTTAATAAAGTTCTCGCGAAAGATTCACCTTAAAATTCATAATGGTTAATTTATTAAAATTGGTGGAGTCGAGGGTACGCGAGCGATTAACGCAAATCATTAAGCGTATAAGCGACCGTTAGGGTATGTGAGTTTAGTCTAGTTTCTTAAGCAACCGTGGTTTAATTCGGGCTTATGTTGTTGTTCATAGGTTACCGGACCCACTCTAAGCTTAAGTCTACCCCGGAACACTCAGGCAAGTTTTTCCAACCCATATAACTGTTGTTGTGATGTATATATGTATATGCATTATCTTGTGATAAGTGCATGATTGTTATTAGCAATTCTTGCGATATATTGGAGAATGTTGATATGATATATATGCATGCCTATTTTGTAATCTTGATATCTCATTGTTGATTCAATTGTTATAAACTGCATAATACCTATGCTAGAGATAGGCATTATTTGCATATACCCTTAGTATAGGGGACCCAAAGTTTAACATTTTTCTAAACCGGGAGGCGATGTTCCCGAGTATATTATATATATATATATTTTTCAAACTATTAATCGAATAATGTTTATTCGATAGTTTTAAATTATAAGTGAATATTAGTTTGAATATTCATTCGAGGACTTACAACTCTATTTATTTTATTAAATAATATTCATTATTTTCTTAAAGAATAATTTTTCGTTATTCGCCAAGTATTCGAGAAATGATTGATATCTTCAATCAATTTTACCTTAAATATTTTCATAAAGTTATTTTCAAAACTTTTACTTCATTTTCTTTGATAAAATCTATTCATTATTTGAATATTATTTATAGCATAATATTCAGATATTCTTTGATTATCTTGGAATTGATTTATTCTATCAAATCATCCTTATTCCGAACGCTTTCAAAAATATTTTTGAGTCTTCAAAATGATTTTAAAGGCTAGAGTGGATCCTCAAACTCATTTTCAAATTTAAGATCTTCCTTAAGAAGGGGATTTGAATACTCGCTCAAAAATCTGAGGGATCCGGCTCTGTGGTGTATTTTATATTCGCAACAAGGTTGCTGTTTTGAGAAAACAATTTGATTACTTGCCCAACATTCGGGAAGTAAGTCCATCTAATTGAGTCGTCATAAAAGACAGGTCGGGGTACGGTCTATCAAGGTGTAAGAGGCTAGGTGACAGTCCATCAACGCGTGAGTGGCCGGGTAACGGTCTAGCGCGAGGTCCTAATGCGGCCAGGGTGATGACCGAAGAGGAATTCATCCATCTACTAGTAGAAAAGGTTACTTAATGGGTATCTTTTCCTGATCAGCAAGATATCGGGTTTATGCCAAAGTTTGTTTATTTCCAAATTCATTGGGTATTACAACTCCGTTTATACTATTCAGAACATAGGTTTTCAAGGAAAGTATGAGATATATATATAGGTGTATATATATATATATCGGGACTTAGTGAAGTATCTCGTAACTTCATTTCTTTTGAATGATATTTTAAATATGGATTCTATTCAAGCCTTATCTTGTAGTCTCATCTATGTGGTGAACTTTTGAAACTGATTATCCCTTGAACGGTAGAAGTTCAAGTAGTATTTGGAAAATATATAAGTATATTGGAGTATCTTGTAACTTCATCTTTTCAACTTATATCTAGTAAATGATTATCTTATGCATGACAAAGATTTTAAAAAAAAGTTGAGACAAGGTTAGATATATGAGATCACCTTGTAACGATATTTTTATACATTTATAAACTGGAACTCTGTGTATATTATGTATGGAAGAGGACTTCCAAGATTTTGAAAAGTATATATACATATATACTAAATATTTTACGACTTGATCGCGTTAGGATATCAAACTTGGTTCAATTTTGCTTGACCAAGACTTTCGTGAGTACTATAAAAATGGTCATATATTGTTAATTATTATACATGTTATTTCGGTGGGCTTGTTGCTCACCCTTGCTTTATTCTTTCATCACACAACAACAACTAGACAAGATGAACATGACCAAGCTCCCAATTCGCGAGCGGATAGGAAATGTTCCGCAGTTTCCTTTAGGCGTTGATGCCGCTGTAGCTGAGGTAGGAACTACCAATAGGCTAGGTTTTCAACTGTTGATGTACCAGACTTATGTATATTTATGAACTTTAATAATGGCAAAGAAAATGTAAATTTATTCAGAAACCCTTTTAAGGTGTAATGGTTTATAATTGTGAAATAAAATGACTTGTGTAATTTTTGGTATTATTCTTTGAGACTATAACTTGTGGTGTATGTGTATATTGTGGGGTCACAGTACGCAGTAGTTGGTTGTTTATTAAGATTAAGTGTTACTAAGGGAAATGGAACTCGTGACAACCCGGATCCCCGACCCCGGATTTGGGGGTGTTATAGAAATGGTATCAGAGCCAAGCGTTATAAACCTCAGAGATGGCGCGACGTTAAAATAATAAGTTCACTAAGATAATAAGAACTCTTTCCAAGTTCATAGTCGTACCACATAATGTAGTACTGACAGTTAAAACCCTTACGGGAACCGTTATAAATATCATGATAGTAACACATATCGTTATTGTATAAGGTAGCGGGGCTCCGAACCCTGAAGTTCAAGAGCAATAATACAATAATGTTTAACTACATATTGGGGATCAGATTGTGGATCTAATGGAGCACCCTAACGAGGGACCAGATAATGTTCATATTGAGGATGTAGAGGTTGAGGATATTATCCCAGATGGGATTGTTGCTGAGGAGGATCTCGTGAAGGATCCTAACAAGACTGGAGAGATGATCGCTAAGGAATTAATGACCGTAGTTAGGGTGACTACCAGAGATATGATTGGCCAGTTACTACCGTAGGTTCGTTCAAGTTTGCAAAGATAGCAGCCCCTTTAAACGTGGCTTACTCGTAAGACTGAGAAGTTTGAATGGACAGAGGAATGCGAGAACAACTTCCAAGAATTGAAGAAAAGATTGGTGACGGCCCCTGCGTTGGCGTTGCCGGAGGGAAAAAGGAGATTTTGTGATTTATAGTGACGTTTCGCACAAGGGATTAGGGTGCGTGCTTATGTAGCACGGTAAGGTAATCGCGTACGCGTCAAAACAATTAAGGGAATATAAAATTCGATATCCCCACCCATGATCTTGAGCTCATGTTAGTCGCTAAACACACGCTAATAATTCACGCAAGTATAAGCGTTCACAAGTAATATAGAATCTTTTCTAGTTCGTTCCCACAGATACTGGCGTTGGTTAACTTTTTAACTCATTCATTTAAACAACAATGTATGGTTAGTATTCAATGCTAAGACGATAACAATTTGGGTTGTTTATAACTAAGAATTAAGCTAACAATTATAATTAAGGGAATAAGATTGGTTGAATTAATATAGATGACAAAGATGGGATTCTAACTTCATTAAATACTTCATTCAATAGCCTTATTGTTCTTAATCTTAGCATGCAATGGTGATGACGCTAATCAGACAACACGAAACTGATAAACGCCAACTTTCATTGCACGAGTACCATACTACTAGACATCCACAAAAGAGATAGAAGCTGAATAGATACCAATTATATTGAGACCCTATATGTCTATAGAATTTGACAACATAATGTTTTAAGCACAAGTTATCTATATTGATTATATAGGCAAATAAGATAGGTAAAATTTCCTACGAATCATGCATAACATTAACACATGAACCTATGCTAGCATGGCAAGTTCTAAATCCTTAAATTCACTGTCGCTTCATTAAGAATTAACACGCTATCTTACAAGTTCGTGACTTTTATAAGATGAATAAGCACAACCAATAATAGGTTATCATACAATCATCACACACTAAGGCATCAAAACAATTTAACTAAATAAATCCATAAATAAATCCGCTAGAACCCCACGATAACGATTAGCCCATAATCAGACTTATCATCAACGTGTGTTCCGATGAAAGCATGATATAACAAAACCAAGTACGAAACAAGAGTAAAGGTTCACAAGTCAGAAAACTAGCATCCAAGTTACAACTTAAAACAAAGATTCACAAGTAAAAACAAGATCTTCTTCATCTTCGTTAAATAGTGCTAATATGGTCTTCTTACGGCTGTCCTTGCGCTCTGGTACATCTCTCCTATGAAAACGTTCTTATTTGAATATATATAGCAGCCCTAATCAATGTGGAAGTCTCCCAATTAGAATTGCATTAGAATCAGGATTCAAAACTTTCGCATCGGCGCGGGCGCGCGCTATCACAGCGCGGGCGCGCCATCCTTCTGGGAAAAACTCAGATTTCATCTTTTTCCTTACTGCTTCGAGCCGGCTTTTCATGATCTTTTATTCCAACACCACCTTGACACAAAATTAACACCAAAACAATGCTAATTCACCTGATTACCTAGATAATGCCTGAAATGCAAAAACACTAGAAAACACATTAAAACACTTAATAACTTGAGTACAAATGCATCAATTCAAAGCTTATTAGAGCATAATAAAGTGTCATAACTGCCACTCAACAGCTCACGAAAATAGTTTTACCCTAAAGATTGGAGGCACTACTTGTATGGAGAGAAGTCCGAGATTTACACAAACCATAAGAGCTCTAGTACATTTTCACGCAGAAAGAGCTCAACATGCGCCAGAGGAGGTGGTTAGAGCTAATCAAGGATTATGATTTTGAGATTCTTTATCATCCAGGAAATGCCAATATGGTGGTGGACGCCCTTAGTAGAAAGGAGAGACTGAAGATGATAATGTCTTTGGAAGAGTTAATAAGAGATCTCGAGAAAATAGAAATAGAAGTGAAAGTAACCGGAGCCGATACCCAAAAGCGGTTTGAGATTGCAATACAGCCCGAATTATTGGAAAAGATCAGATTATGCCAAAAAAAGTGATGAATGAAGGCAGAGATCCAATGACGGGAGAAGAGATTAATATCGAGAAAGATGATAAGGGAATAATGAGATATTCCTACAGAATTTGGATTCCAAACGTTTAAGAGCTTAAGGACGGGATCTTAGATAAAAGCCATAGTTTGGGGAATAAGATTTAGGGCAAACCCTGAATGTGATGGTCAGGGAGGTCACCATCAAGAAAGAAGGAACCCATAACATAATGAAGTAGAAAATAAGGATTTTTAACGTACAAGATAACCCTGATTATGGGAGAAGGATGAAACATTTCATACTGAGAAAATAGAAGTCGAGCAAGATAGGGGGAACTGGGATGGTACTCCTATGGGGAAATTCATGGACCTGCCTAAACAAAACTCATACCTTTATCCTCAACCACCACCTTGAGGAAACAATACAGTGGGAAATTCTTTCGAGACCTTTAAGTCACTAAGCTCTCAGAGTTCCAAGGAACAAGTTGACCCAGTTGAGGCAAGAGCCTAGCTAAAGGAAATAGAGGAATCATTTCAGATTCTAAATGATTGACGAAGCGCAAAAGTCTATTTTTGCCACTTACCTTCCTAAGAGAGAGGCCACCCGCGGGTGGAAGGCTAAGGAAGATAGAGAGATAGTGTGGAAGTTTTAAACCAGGGCAGAGTCGGATAAGTATGATGAATCATGAAACTAGGTTGTGAAAGTCATCAAGGTTCATCTGAAGTACACGAATCCAGAATGACGGGATGTTTGAAATCAATACTTATGTTGTGTTGGTTCATGAAATGGCCGTAATAGAAACGAAAATAAAAGACAGAAGAAGGAAGGAGTATAAAGGGATATAAAGGAAATAGAGTTGAGAAGCGATAAGGGAGTTATGTATGTGAAACCCTAAGAAACCCTAGCAATAAATATAGAGAAATGTGTCATCATCAACGCGATGGTGAATGATCATGAGATAAAGTTAAGGTTTGAAGGCGTAAGCTGAAAGAGATATGTCCTAAGTCCAATCATGTATGAGGATTTAGGAATAACTTTTATGTAATCTGTTTTGATTTCATTGATATTAATAAAAGACTTGTTTTGTTTTTATTGCGGGCTCTATCCATTTAAATGTTTAAATAATATATACCATAGTTTAGAGTAAAGCTTTTTATGGATTGTGATGAGATCATAATAATGAGACCTAAAAGATGATAACTCTAAACTTAAATAGTTCCTGGTCGTAGGATTACTAACTGGTAATTAATAATCCGCAAAGATCGGTACATACTATGCTTGCTTCATTATGAAGGATGTCTGTTCTCATAGATATTTGTGTGGTGACACTATAGCTAGTATGTAGGTGCTTATTATAGAATAAGTTCACTGAACATGACTCACACAGCTGAACAACTAATGGAGTTCACTCACGTGTTAGCAGTTGTTCACATAGTGATAGTTGTACAAGTATCCTTAGAGTTGAGGTCATCATAGTCATCTTGTGTACACTGAACTATGCTTTGGTTTAGTTCTTAGTCTCAAGGGGCAATTATAAGGGCTCTACTGGGTATAGGAATTTGTACACGAAGATAGTGTATGATCAATAAAGGATCTACCCCTTCCAGTGAAGGAAGAGAATGTTCAATGCTGATCCACTTATGTTAGTTCAGGAATCTCTGGCCAGAGTGAATGAAATTAGAAAGGAGTTTCTAATTTACATTAAATAGAACTAAGCATAGTGAATGGGAAAGCAAGTGATTAAATAAGATAGGCTTGACACAAGTTCCATGCCTTATATTTAATCGTGACATTACAGGGTAGAAGGAATTAATTGTACGGTAACTACTCACTGAATAGGTTCTTGGTATTCTAAGCAGTGAATTCGTATTATCCGGATAGTCGCGATATGCTGAGAAGTATCCCTCACGATGTAGAATAAATATGATTAATTAATTAATCATATTTGATGAATTAGAGAATTTATATAAATAATGATAAAATAGTTTTATTATTATTTATTTCTACTACGGGCTTAATATTGAACCTACAAGGTCACACCATAAAAGAGAATGATTTAATGGTGGAGGAATTAATTAATAATGGCTGATAATTATTTATTTATGAAATAAATAATTAATTGGAAAATTTAATAATTGATTAAATGAGATTTAATTGATTATAAATTAATTAAGAAAAGGTTCTTAATATTATTAATTAAGAATTTAATTTTTGGAAATTAAATCAATAGAAAAAGTGTTTAGAAAAAGGATTAATAATTAAAAGGTGTTTGAATTATTAATGAGAATAATAAAGGGTTAATAATAATAATATTTTATAAGCTAAAAATTTTGCCTACAAATATACTATTATAGACCCTATTTTTGCGTCAACCTAAAATATTTACAAAACCCTAATTCTCTCCGCCTCCTCCTTCTCCATTACATCATTTTCTTGGTGGATACCGGTGGAGTGCTTCACACTTGAGGAGCAGCTGCTAAGGATCTCCGCTCGTGGTTCTTGGATCTCTATTAAAGACCTCCATTTTTGCATTAATGTAAAGCTTCTTAAGGTAAACATACTGAACTACGAATTAAATATTATTTTTCGCATGGATCCTGCGGAGGGTTTCGATTTTTTTTAAGATTTAAATTTACGTTTTCGTTGCGTTTATGTACTAAAAACCCTTCATAAGTGATACGTATAATTAATCCCCTTTAAGTTGAGAGTATTCGATGAAACTTTGAGATATACCGATGGATTAATAAGGAAACACGGATGGACTGGGGAGACAGGATAACAAGAAATTAGGAAAATGGGATAAGGAAGTGACCTTCAAGAATGTGAAGTGTATGTAAGACCGGTGGCTTGATACCCAGAAAGGGAGATGCCAGGTATAAAAGATATCGCAATATTGAGGTGAAGGTTGAGATAAATAATGGAGATAAATGAATAGTTAGAACTAAAAAGTTCACGTTGAACACGACCAATATTTTTCAGAACATCCCTGTTATCATTACCAAATCATGCAATAAAAGTGGATAACCGTTGTTATCTTTTGGAGGCCATATGGATTGACCTCAGTTTGAAAAGGATGTTACCATGACGCTAAGTATAGACAGTCGAGGTGGGAATGATTGAATGAGATACCCTAATCAGGGATAGATGAATTGATTTATCAATGGAAGAGCGTAAGTACCTTTTAAAGGTGGAATTAAGGATATAATCTTGATAACTTGAGATGAACCCTAGGGGAGATGAATAAGGGATTCCATTTCACCCTTAACAGGGACAATATGAGTTTTGACAATACGAATTGGAAGATTAAGGTAGCAAAAACCTTTAAAGATCAGTGGAGAAAGTTTTCAGGACTATATATAAACAATGGTTCTAGTATTAGTAAATGGTATCTTGATATACCCTGTACCTAGGGAGTACAAGAGGAATGATTTAAGGATAACCATGGAGAAGTTACAAGAAGAGAGGTGATATTTAAGTTTTCCAAATAGAAATTTTGGTAAAGAAAATATGACATAATAATGAGGATGCTAGGTGGGGGCACGTGTTGAACCATAAGAAGGTATAGATCGACCCATTGAAGGTTGAGATTGGTGAAAACAACAAGGACCCAAGATAAGAGACGTCCTAAGTATGATCGAGAGTCAGCCACGATGACGTTCGCAATTAAAGACTAAGGCAATGACTTATGGAAAAATGGTGATATTTTTTTTCTCACCAGGACTTAAGAAGAGCATTTTCACACAAGCAATGATTGGAAATGAGGTAGAAAATTTAGTTGAAGATCATTCAAAAGACATTGTTTGTAAATAACTATTACTATCTGGAAAGGGCCAATGAGGTGGCCGACACTCTAAGTGCAAGAGAGCAATTATAGGCGCTCATCCCAGAGGAATACAATAATGATGCTTAAAGCCGTGAAGGTTGTATTATTGTGTGAAAGATTGACATTCCTTCTGATGATTGTGCGATACTCAACCGTAATAGTAGTTTGGTAAAGATTTAATTCATGTTATCACCGTGAGCGGGCTACCTATCTTGAGTTAAGCCAGGACCATGTTCCAAAAAGGACTAAATGAATCCTTGAGTTTCAAGTCTCCTATTGAGGACATATGATTAACAATGGTATTAAACTGCTATCGTTGCTTTGATTGAAACTCTTTTGCAATTTTATCTGCTTCATTTCATATGTACGTCAAGTTCAGGAGTGATCTTCATGAATCATGAATGGTGATTATGTTACCTCCTTAGAAGAATTTGATACGGTAGGTATGGACTCTATATGGTTAGATATTAAGATTTCATGGAAAACGAATGACTATAGTAGGTCAGCAGTGGGCCATAGTAATGCAACAATGATTCTGCGAGTAATGAGCCAATTACAACCGTGAGAGTTGTATTGGAATGGATGTTGAGATTAAGTACCACTAATCGGGTCATGGTGATATATAAGTTATTATTGATAGACCAACTAAGCTGAACATTTACCTATGATATATTTATTCCTTCTTATCGATAAAGAGTAGTATTACTATATGAAGAAGGTTGCGGTGTAGCAATGGATTCTAGTAACGATGATGTCTAGAATGAAATCCCAGATTCGAGTTTCGTTGTCGAGGGAGTTTCAAAGGTGATTGTTTATAAGCTCGAGCAAGAGCATGGGTTCATAGAACGATGGACGAAATAGTAAAAGATTCAGGAACATGAATTGCGATGCTATAATACTTGATGCTGAGATATATACATATATATGTTTTGTTCTCCTGTGATAAACCTCTATAGTTCAGAGGTAGACTCCAAGCCAGATATTTTGTGACCATATTTATCTTAAAATTTTTCTATTCTCTCCTTTTCATTTCATGTAAACTGAGAAGAACAACCCTTTCAGAAGGGGAGGTATTGTCGAATGACTATCTATCTGTGTGATGGAAGCCTAGTAGGATACCAAATATTGTTTAATTGCTTGTCAGGTACTAAAGGCTGGCCACCTTTTGTACTAACTATGCGATGTAACAAATGTTCATGATCATAGTGATCTCTCAATAAATTCTTTTACTTCTAAAAGATTGATCAAGCTTCTAAAGATAGAAGCAGCTGGAAAAGGAGTATTGTAAGTGCGTTTGTCTCCGAAATCGAAACATGTTCGTGGTACTAAGGTCGACGAAATTAGTAGAAGGTTATAGAACGCTAGCGACTAACAGTATAGCCATAATGGTATTATGAATGGAAGATAGTAACGCTTATAGACTGGAAAAGAGTGGGTACTGAGAAGCAAAAGCTATAGCGCTATTAGATATGTTGAGGGTCTATGCAAGAGACTTGATAGCTTAACACAGATCGAGTTTTCTTACGATAATAGATCTTGTGTCAGTATCAGGATGACGCCTTACGAGACCCTTTAGGGAAGACAATGCTGATCTCCCTTGTATCGGGATAAAGTTGGAGAGAGAAAAATGCTTAGGCCCGAAGTGCTCCATAGAACCAAGGGTATAGTGAATTTAATCAAAAGACGGCTGGTAGTAGCCCAAGATCGACATAAGAAGTATGACAGTTTGGCCCAAAAGGGGCAAGGAATATGAACTAGGGAACCTAACACTGTTAAAGGTATCCCCTTTATGACGGCCTCAACCCCGGGGTCAGGAGTTGACATCACTAAACACAATTTCCAAAAATATAAACAACAGAATTATTATTAGAATATATTAACTTGACCCCAAACCAAGATCCGATCCAGGTTTAAGTATAATTCAGGTTCTCAATAATACAAACTCTTTCTTCACTATCTAAGACACACAACCTTTATTCAGCAATTCTTTAGACCTCATGGTCTGATACAAACTACCTCAGAGGAGCTAGTTCCAATAGGGGCGGGAACACGGGTCGGTCTGACTGATCTTCTAGGCATCTGCGAAATATACATAACAGTTTACAAGGGTGAGCATAATCGCTCAGCAGTACCAAATATGAATAACAGATTAAAACAGTAAAGTAACAATAATGGGAACAGAGCTGTAATCACGATATCAACATTTCATAATGATAATCAAAGTAACTGGATATAACTAATTAGCATGCTTTGTGAAATCAACATTATAGTGTGCTGCGTAATACCAGAGTCCAATTTTAGCATGCTAACCATTTTATAAAACCGTTGTATCAATCAATCATGCTTTCATATAATTCATAAATCCCAATCAGATACATAGCGGATATGTGAAGACAGCTGATCAGGCTATCAACACCAGACGGCTCTAACTGCCATCCCATTTACCTGTTCCGGAACTCAGAGACTAGCTAGGTCTCTGACCTGCTGGAGTAATCGGTTTTATATTATGCGCAACCGAATTAGCCTCTTACGCCACCTCAATAGGCCTACTCTGGCCCCAATGTATCCCATATCTGACCGTTTTATCCAGTTTTCAAAAACACTTGTACCTATCTCATTTTCAAAATCATTTATCTAGCCAGCACACATATAAAATCCGTTTCGCAAATCATTTCCTTTGAGACAGGTACCTTTCGAAGTTACTTTTCCCCAAAATAATTCGAAAACAAAAATTTTATAACTACAGGGAATACGTAACTTAAAACATTTTTGTTCCATTACGAGAAAAAACATTTAGCTATCCATATACACTGAACCATAAAAGAATGGTCAGGGGTACTTTCCTTGCAACACTTTACAAACCCTAATAGCTTTCACGTTGACTTCGATCCTGGAACGACTTGATTGGGATCTACAATTACAGAATACCCTAATTAGTTATGCCGACATGCTTGATATCCTCAAATCCTGATAACCCAAATCCGACAACCCGACTCGTATTATTATTATACACACAAACCCGTAATCACATAGTCACATAGTCGGAAATATTGTTAGGGTGACACATAAATATATATTTTCGAACATATTTTTAGGAAATTTTGGCAGCATCTTCTTTATTTATAAGACTACCCGTCGATTGCAATCGACGTCAACAATTCTCAACCATCCACAATATTATTTTATCCTTTTATACAACTTACACTCCAATACCAATCACAATTAATTATTTAAGTCCGAAAATATTTTACGAAAAATCATTTTATTTATTTATAAAATTTAGGACTCAGAACATCGTCATCACCGTGTACCGTCGACTCACCGAAGTTCATCGTCAAGGGCGGCACAATTTATTGGCGCCCGATATGATACGGGTTCCCAAATAAATTATACCGATTAATATTATTTCCCGCAACGAAAGTTTTAATTTCACGAATACTAATCATTTATTTTCCTGCAGAAAAGAAAATAGTAATTAAAATTATAACAGCTAGCCCACTGCTTTCAAAGCCCAGCCCAACAGTCAACCCAACTGCAAGGCCCAACAAAGAAACCAAGCAACAGAGAACAGAACGGAGCGCCACACCCGCGGCCGGAACACGGCAACACACGGCCGCCCACACACACCAACACACACACATTCACACACACACATATTCACACACACATATTCACACATACATACACAATCACGCACACATAAATATATATATAAAGCAATAAATCGACTGGAAATCGAACAGAAGAACCGGAAGTAATTACCGAAACTGGAGGCCGGAGAATCACCGGGAAAAAGGAAGAAGAAAAACGGAAACGAAACGAAGTGAATCGGAGAAGAAGAAGCCGAGAGCACAGGGCAAAGAAAAAAAAACCAACCGAGATAAAAGAATAAGGTTGAGGGAGTGTAAGATGCTGTGAACACGTGTCCTGGAAAATTGGATACGTGTTAAATTCTTAATATAAGTTGTTAACACGTATCCCTGAATACTCAGGGGCTCGATTTTTAACCCGAATTCTTATTTTTTTACGAAACAGAATACGATTTAAATGTATCAGAAAAATCTCGAAATACTCTTAAAATTTCAGAAATTTCCTGAAGTTTACAAAAACATAATTTCAAAATTTTTAAAACAATTCTTAAGGTACTCTTGGTACCCAGTTTTTAACAAATAATGAAATGACACGCGGTGACACAAATCCCAAAAATATTTCAAAATAATTTTAAAATTCTTCATATAATACGAATTTAATAAAATATAAATTTCATAATTTTTAAAGATTCCCATAATTAAATATGGATTTTAGCATTTAACACACTCAGAAAATCATTTAAAAATGAATAATTAACGAAATATTGATTTCTCAATTTTATAAAGTCCTAAAAATAATTATTGAATTTATAAAATTAGAAAACCAATTTTAAAGACAACCCAAATATTTATAGAATTAAAATTACCATAAAATCACTTTTACAAGCAAAATAAATCATGTAACTCACTAATAAATCTCACAATTCAATCCCACTTATCAACAAATCATAATTAATTAAATAATAATCAATAACCGCTGCCAAAAACCATTATACACATTTTATTTATTTACTTAAACCTTTATTACACTTCCAAATAAAATAGAATTAAAATAAAAATACACGAGTCGTTATATTCCTTCCCCCTTAAAAAGTTTCTGTCCCCATAATCTAATTTAACTAACCAAATGAGGATATTTATCAAGCATGTCTGACTCCAATTCCCAAGTAGACTCTTCTACTCGAGGATTTCTCCACAAAACTTTTACTATAGGAATTGATTTATTCCTAAGGACTCGTTCCTTACGGTCTAGGATTTGAACTGGTTGTTCTACATAGGATAAATCTGGTTGAAGTTCAATCGGTTCATATTCTATGACTTGATTCGAATTAGGGACATAGGGCTTCAACACAGACACGTGGAACACATTATGAATGTGCTGCCACTGCGGTGGTAATGCTATCTCATAAGCAACCTTTCCTACTTTCTTCAAAACCTCAAAGGGTCCTATGAATCTAGGGCTAAGTTTACCCTTCTGACCAAATCGTACTAACCCTTTCCAAGGCGATACTTTTAGTAAAACCAAAGCTCCTATCTCAAAGTCCATGTCTTTCCTATGCAAATCCGCGTATTTTCTTTGTCTATCTTGAGCTGCTTCCAATCTTTTCCGAATCAACACTATAGCATCTTTAGTCTGCTGAACCAACTCAGGGCCTAACACTTTCTTTTCTCCTACCTCATCCCAGTATAATGGTGACCTACACTTTCGTCCATACAAAGCTTCATAAGGTGGCATCCCTATACTGGCATGGTAGCTGTTATTATATGAGAACTCAATCAAAGGTAGATGCTCATCCCAATTACCCTTAAAATCTAGAACACAGACTCTCAACATATCCTCTATAGTCTGAATTGTCCTCTCATTTTGGCCATCCGTCTGAGGATGATAAGCAGTGCTCATATTCAATTTCGTTCCTAGGCACTCTTGGAATTTAGTCCAGAACCTGGAATTAAATCTCGGGTCTCAATCCGACACTATAGAAACAGGAACTCCATGTTTGGTAACTATCTCATCCAAGTATTACTTAACTAACTTTTCCAATGAATACCTTTCATTAATCGGAAGAAAATGCGCCGACTTAGTCAATCTATCAATGATTACCCAAATAGCATCATGATTCGCTCTCGTCTTTGGCAATCCTACTACAAAATCCATAGCAATGTCTTCCCATTTCCATTGGGAAATCTCCAAAGGTTGTAACAATCCACTCGGTCGTTGATGCTCTGCTTTCACCGTCTGACACACGTGACATTTACTTACCCAATTGGCAATATCTTTCTTCATTCCTGGCCACCAAAAATTTCTCTTCAAATCCTGGTACATCTTGGTACTACCAGGGTGGATAGAAAACCTAGAGTTGTGTGCTTCCTGCAATACCTCGTTCTTCAACTCTGTTACATTAGGAATCCAAACTCTGGACGAAAATCTATACAAACCTTGACTATCTTTTTGAGTAAACAGCTCTTCTCCTGTCAAAGTATCCAACTCTTGTTCCATAACTCCTTCTTGACACCTTTTGATCTTTTCCATCAATGCTGGCTGGAAAGTAACTTCATATAGCTGCTCCTGACTTTCATTTGGTACTCGAACTTCAATTCCATTCTTTCTAAATCTTGCGCCAACTCTTCCGCAATCTTAATCATATTCAGCCTTTCCTTTCTACTCAAGGCATCAGCCACTACATTGGCTTTACCTGGGTGATAATTAATTGAACAATCATAGTCCTTTATCAACTCCAACCATCTTCTCTGTCTCATGTTCAGATCTTTCTGCGTGAATATGTACTTCAGGCTCTTATGATCGGTGTAAATATCGCATTTCTCTCCATACAAGTAGTGACGCCATAACTTTAAAGCAAATACTATAGCCGCCAATTCAAGGTCATGAACTGGATATTTTTGTTCGTGAGGTTTTAGTTGTCTGGAGGCATACGCAATCACTTTGTCATGCTGCATTAACACACATCCCAATCCTTTCAGAGAAGCATCACTATAAATTACAAAGTTTCCCGTCTCATCTGGCAATGCTAATACTGGAGCCGTCACTAATCTTCGCTTTAACTCCCGGAAACTCTCTTCACACTTTTCCGTCCAAACGAACTTCTCATTCTTCCTGGTCAACTTAGTTAATGGGGATGCAATCTTTGAGAAATCCTTCACAAACCTTCGATAATATCCTGCTAATCCAAGAAAACTTCTTATTTCTGTGGGTGTCTTCGGTTGCTCCCATTTTGATACGGCTTCAATATTTACCGGGTCTACTTTGATACCTTCCTTACTCACCACATGTCCAAGAAAATGTACCTCCGTCAGCCAAAACTCACACTTAGAAAACTTAGCATACAATTGCTTTTCTCTTAACTTTTGAAGGGCACTCTGCCGATGCACCGCGTGATCTTCTGGATTCTTTGAGTATATAAGGATGTCATCAATAAATACAATAATAAACTTATCGAGATACTCCTTGTATACCCTATTCATCAAATCCATTAAAGCTGCTGGCGCATTCGTCAATCCAAACGACATTACTAGAAACTCGTAATGGCCATACCTTGTTCAAAATGCAGTCTTGGGGATATCCTCGGGCTTTATCTTCAATTGGTGGTAGCTGGACCTTAAATCAATCTTTGAAAAGTAACATGCTCCCTTAAGCTGGTCAAACAAATCATCGATCCGCGGCAAGGGATATTTATTCTTTATCATCAACTTATTCAGCTCTCTGTAATCAATACACAACCTCATACTTCCATCCTTTTTCTTCACAAATAACACTGGGGCACCCCATGGAGAAACACTGGGTCTAATAACTCCTTTATCTAATAACTCCTGAAGTTGCTTAGCCAATTCTTTCATTTCAATCGGGGCCATTCTGTATGGAGCCTTAGAAACTGGTTCAGCTCCAGGTATCAAATCAATGGAAAACTCTATCTCACGATCAGGTGGCAATCCTGGTAATTCTTCTGGAAAAACATCAGGGAATTTTCTTACTACAGGGATGTCATCCAAAATAGGGGTCTCTTTCTTTGTATCCACTACATAAGCTAAGTACGCTTCACATCCTTGTCTCAGCAATTTTCTTGCTTGCATTACTGAGAGAAACTTCCTATCTTGCCTCTGCCCTTGGTAACTGATCCTTCTATTATTTGAGGTGTACAGAACAACTCTCTTTTTCTTACAATCAATATTTGCCCTATATCGAGATAACCAATCCATACCTAAAATAACATCAAAGTCTCCCAACTCGAAAGGTATTAAATCAACAGGGAACATATACCCCAAAATCTCTAGGGAACAACTAGGACAAAATTATTTTACAAGTATTTTATCTTTATTAGCCACTTCTATAGTTAAGGGTTCATCTAAGTCTTCTAGCATCAATTGTATCTTATTCGCACAATTGACAGATATAAAAGATCTGGACGCTCCCGAATCAAACAAAACGTTAACAGGTATGGAATTAAGAATAAGCGTACCTGCAACCACATCAGAATCATGAACTGGAGACTTCTGGGTCATCTTAAAAGTCCTAGCTCTCGCAGTACTGGTTGCTGGTCCTTGAGACACACTCCTTCCCGCATTACCTTGAGTCACTGACTTGCAATTCCTAGCTATGTGTCCCACTTTGCCGCAACTAAAACAAGTAACTCCTTGAATCTCAGACTTACACTCCGTGGAATAGTGACCTTTCTGTCCACACTTAAAACATTTAACATTCTCTCGGCACTGTCCACTGTGCTTTTTCCCACACGTCTTACAATCAACCATTGGCTTACTCATCCTCGTCGGGGCAGAGTTAACTGATGTTGTACCGGGCTTAACTTGGGGAAAGTTTTGCCCTTTAAACTTTTTATTCTTATTTCTACCAAACCAATGCTGAAACTTCCGACTCGTTATTCTTGATTCTGATCTAGCGGGTCCACTTTCAAATTTTCTCTTCTTCTCACTCTGCTCCTTTGCAGCTAACTTCTGATCACTCTCTATCACCAGGGCAACCTGAACTACCGAAGTATATGTCTTGAGTTGTAAGGCTACAACTGCACTTCTTATTTCTGGCTTCAACCCTTGTTGAAACTGCTTCGCTCGTTGGGCTTCTGAACTTACATATTCCGGTGCTATACGGGCCAACTCCGTAAACTTCGCTTCGTATTCCGTAACACTCCTATTTCCTTGTTTCAACTCCAAAAATTCCATCTCCATTTGACTTTGGAGACAGGCTGGAAAGTATTTTTCCAAAAACAATTCTGTGAATCTGGCCCAGGGAACTGGACCTTCTCCTTCTAGGGCTCGCGTAGATTCCCACCAATAATTCGAATCATTCCTCAGAAAATAACTAGCATAATCAGTCTTTAAATCCTCACTCACCTTAGTGAGCGCAAACGCCTTTTCCATTTCCTTTAACCATATCCTGGCTGCAACAGGATTTACTTCTCCTTTAAACTCTGGGGGCTTCACTGCTTGAAAAGACTTAAAACTAACACCTTGATTTGCCCCTCTCATCTCATGTTGATGTTGGATTTGTAGTTGCTGCTGTTGGATTTGCTGTTGTTGTTGCTGTATGAGCCGTTGTTGCTGTTGTTGCTGCTGTTGCAATTGTTGCTGCTGATGGAATTGTTGTTGCTGTTGGGCCAGCTGTACAGTCTGCTGACGCAACAAGTTCATCAAATCACTCATGGAAGGATCCCCAACAGATCCGTTATTGGGCTGAGAATTTCTCTTTAGTGGCATCTCCTGAAACATAATAGTCATATATATAAAAAAATGGATTGCTCCAGCAGTTTATATTCATGCATCAGGAGAGCGTTGCCACTAAGACAATATTCTCATCCCCCATTATAATTGGATCCATCCTGAGTGAATGATTATAATCTAAAAAGCCAGCAACAGAATCAACAATAACAGTAACAACAATAATAACAACGCACAATATATAAAAACTGAAAAACAAGATAAAGCAGCTACAATACAATAACCAACAGAATCCAACCGGTACAACTGAAAATCCAACTACAAAGAACCATTCGAATACACACCAAAATTGGCTGTCATAACAGCCTCGTCTACTACAAACTATCGCAACATAATGTACATATACAAAGTAAATAACCACAGAACTCCTAAAAGTCAACTCTGAGCTCAGCATCCTTCTACTGCAACTCTGTCTAGTCTCTACCACTGCCACCAATGGAACCTAGCTCAAATACTAGCCAGTTCACTAGATCCTGATACTGCACAGCTCTGAACTCTGAATAATGAAACGGTCAACAGATCTAGCCCTCTCTACAGCCATCTGGGTCAGTGCTCTCACACGGGCTCGAACCTCAGGGGAAGGGGCAGAAATACCCTGAAATGGTGCAATAGGTACCTGGTCCAACTTGGCAGCAAACTCTGGACTCTGGTCTCTGATAAAGGAAGTATTCACCGCCCTATGCACATGATAAGGGATCGGTGAAGAAATACCACTAGGGGCCACAGGAGGTGCTGGAGGTCTCATCATGGAAGAACTGGGACCACAGCCAGGAGGGAAATCCCTGATAGCAGACACAGACCTACGTACCTAACGGGGACGAGGAGCAGATCCAGGAATGTCTCAAGGTACATAAGAAGGAACTGGTGGAGGAGGCATAGGGGTCTCCTCGGCAACAGCATCAAGGGGTTTCTCCGTATCTGAGCTATCTGAATCAGAAGCCCGAGATGGAGAACTCGAAATCGCAATAGGCCACTGCCAACATAACAAATATACAGGCAAAACACAACCAGGTCAAGGCAATTCTATCAAAACATTTAATAGATGCCAGGGTAACGCCGTCGGAACCCTCGACTGACTCGAAAGGTTTGCTCCTCTATATGAGTTGCTGACTCACACTTAAAGACTCACGTTATCACCTACTTTACACAATCCCTAACCTGAATCAGGGACTTGAACCTATAGCTCTGATACCAACTGTGACGGCCTCAACCCCGGGGTCAGGAGTTGACGTCACTAAACACAATTTCCAAAAATATAAACAACAGAATTATTATTAGAATATATTAACTTGAACCCAAACCAAGATCTGATCCAGGTTCAAGTATAATTCAGGTTCTCAATAATACAAACTCTTTATTCACTATCTAAGACACACCAACTTTATTTAGCAACTCTTCAGACCTCATGGTCTGATACAAACTACCTCAGAGGAGCCAGGTCCAATAGGGGCGGGAACACGGGTCGGTCTGACTGATCTTCTAGGCATCTGCGAAATATACATAACAGTTTGCAAGGGTGAGCATAATCGCTCAGCAGTACCAAATATGAATAACATATTAAAATAGTAAAGTAACAATAATGGGAACAGAGCTGTAATCACGATATCAACATTTCATAATGATAATCAAAGTAACTGGATATCACTAATTAGCATGCTTTGTGAAATCAACATTATAGTGTGTTGCGTAATACCAGAGTCCAATTTTAGCATGCTAACCATTTTATAAAACCGCTATATCAATCAATTATGCTTTCATATAATTCACAAATCCCAATCAGATACATAGCGGATATGTGAAGACAGCTGATCAGGCTATCAACACCAGACGGCTCTAACTGCCATCCCATTTACCTGTTCCGGAACTCAGAGACTAGCTAGGTCTCTGACCTGCTGGACTAATCAGTTTTATATTGCGCACAACCGAATTAGCCTCTTACGCCAGCTCAATAGGCCTACTCTGGCCCCAATATATCCCATATCTGACCGTTTTATCCAGTTTTCAAAAACACATGTACCTATCTCATATTCAAAATCATTTATCTAGCCAGCACACATATAAAATCCGTTTCACAAATCATTTCCTTTGAGACAGGTACCTTTCGAAGTTACTTTTCCCCAAAACAATTCGAAAACAAAAATTTTATAACTACAGGGAATACGTAACTTAAAACATTTTTGTTCCATTAAGAGAATAAAACATTTAGCTATCCATATACACTGAACCATAAAAGAATGGTCAAGAGTACTTGCCTTGCAACGCTTTACAAACCCTAATAGCTTTCATGTTGACTTCGATCCTGGAACGACTCGATTGGGATCTACAATTACAGAATACCCTAATTAGTTATGCCGACATGCTTGATATCCTCAAATCCTAATAACCCAAATCCGACAACCCGACTCGTATTATTATTATACACACAAACCCGTAATCACATAGTCACATAGTCGGAAATATTGTTAGGGTGACACATAAATATATATTTTCGAACATATTTTTAGGAAATTTTGGCAGCATCTTCTTTATTTATAAGACAACCCGTCAATTGCAATCGACGTCAACAATTCTCAACCATCCACAATATTCTTTTATCCTTTTATACAACTTACACTCCAATACCAATCACAATTAATTATTTAAGTCCGAAAATATTTTACGAAAAATCATTTTATTTATTTATAAAATTTAGGACTCAGAACATCGTCATCAGTGTCCACCATCGACTCACCGAAGTTCATCGTCAACGGCGGCACAATTTATTGGCGCCCGGTATGATACGGGTTCCCAAATAAATTATACCGATTAATATTATTTCCCGCAACGAAAGTTTTAATTTCACGAATACTAATCATTTATTTTCCTGCAGAAAAGAAAATAGTAATTAAAATTATAACAGCTAGCCCACTGCTTTCAAAGCCCAGCCCAACAGTCAACCCAACTGCAAGGCCCAACAAAGAAACCAAGCAACAGAGAATAGAACGGACCGCCACACCCGCGGCCGGAACACGGCAACACACGGCCGCCCACACACACCAACACACCAACACACACACACATTCACACACACACATATTCACACACACACATATTCACACATACATACACAATCACGCACATATAAATATATATATAAAGGAATGAATCGACTGGAAATCGAATAGAAGAACCGGAAGTAATTACCGGAACTGGAGGCCGGAGAATCCCCGGAAAAAAGGAAGAAGAAAAATGGAAAGGAAACGAAGTGAATCGGAGAAGAAGAAGCCGAGAGCACATGGCAAAGAAAAAAAAACAACCGAGATAAAATAATAAGGTTGGGGGAGTGTAAGATGCTGTGAACACGTGTCCTGCAAAATTGGATACGTGTTAACTTCTTAATATAAGTTGTTAATACGTATCACTGAATACTCAGGGGCTCGATTTTTAACCCGAATTCTTTTTTTTTACGAAACAGAATACGATTTAAATGTATCAGAAAAATCTCGAAATACTCTTAAAATTTCAGAAATTTCCCGAAGTTTACAAAAACATAATTTCAAAATTTTTAAAACAATTCTTAAGGTACTCTTGGTACCCAGTTTTTAACAAATAATGAAATGACATGCGGTGAAACAAATCCCAAAAATTTTTCAAAATAATTTTAAAATTCTTCGTATGATACGAATTTAATAAAATATAAATTTCATAATTTTTAAAGATTCCCATAATTAAATATGGATTTTAGCATTTAACACACTCAGAAAATCATTTAAAAATGAATAATTAACGAAATATCAATTTCTCAATTTTATAAAGTCCTAAAAATAATTATTGAAATTATAAAATTAGAAAACTAATTTTAAAGACAACCCAAATAAATCATGTAACTCACTAATAAATCTCACAATTCAATCCCACTTATCAACAAATCATAATTAATTAAATAATAATCAATAACCGTTGCCAAAAACCATTATACACATTTTATTTATTTACTTAAACCTTTATTACACTTCCAAATAAAATAGAATTAAAATAAAAATATACGAGTCGTTATACCCTTGGAAAAGATTGATGAGGTTCGGAAAGAAAAGAAAGATAAGCCCAAGATACATTGGACCAAGTGAGATTTTAAGACGTAATGGGAAGTTATGAAATGAACTAGCCGTACCCCGAACATGTAGCAAGTTCATAACGTGTTCCACGTAACAATGTTAAGGAAGTTTAATCCGAATGTGGGACATATAGGGGAATACGAGTGCATAGACATGCAACCAGACTTGACCTATATGGAGCAACAAGTAAGGGTTATGGATTAAAAGGAGAAAGTGCTTATGAACAGGGTTATCAAACTAGCCAGAATTTTATGGTAAAACCACAATGCGAGAAAAATTGACTTGAGAGTTAGAAAGCGCAATGTGAGAAAAGCATCCCCAACTATTTTTTATCTGATTCCGGGACTGAATCCTTTTAAGGAGGGGAGACTGTAATAACCCCAGTTTTTGAAAATTTTGAAACCCTGATGAATAGTAACTTTTGCTGATTAATAAAAAATTGTCATACCACCCTATGTAGGGGTTCTTTAATGGATATTCTGAGATCATATTAGCACTCCATAATATATATGAGGGTATGTAAAGATCATCAGAATTTGAATTCGGACACTTTGATTTTTCCGAAAATCCACCAGATACCGACAGAATTAAGTATAAGGTAGCATGATTAAAATGATTTAAATTCAAGGATTATAAGAAAGGATCATTAAAGGAGTATAAAATATTAAGGAAGGTTTGGGGAAGCCCAAGTAATAAGATCTCGAATATGATCCCCCAAACGATTAACGGGAACGAGAGTTAAGCGAACCGTAAAACAAAAAACGGTCAAGAGACAAGCTTGTAAAAGAAGCAAGGGAGATTAATCAAGTGGAGTAGAAACTAGATGACATCATCACTCCATAAGAATTAGACAAGTGGCTAGATGGTGAGGTAAGCATGGTGATGCAAACATTAATCAAGATATTTATCCAAGATTAAACCTCCACCAAGTATTCTAATCACATTTTTAACCAAGTAATCAACCAAGAAACTCATTTCTTCTCTCCCCACCTTGTAGCTTCGATTTTTTCATGAAAAATGGAGGTTTAGAAATTCAAAGTCCAAGCTCCACACCTTCAAAAATTAAGAGGTTTGTTTCAATAGATTCTATATTTCTATACTTAGTTATGGTATGATTTTGAGCTCTAGATTCCAAAGTTTACTAAGCGAATCAATTCATCCAAGTTCTTGATGAATAGTATCTTCAAGAAACTAACTTTGTGTTTTTTTGATTGTTTGTGAGATCCAAGCTTGTTTAAGGATAGATCAAGGTCATAAGGCTCCCTAGCAACTTAGTTCACTCCAAAGAAAGTATAATCTCTCAAATCCAAGCTTTGAATTTGATTGTTAATGAGCTTTTGGATGATTTGGTGAAATTAAAGTTATATCCTTGTTTGTATAAGTTAGATCCATGTTTGTATAAGTAAGATCCATGTGTATTAGGTAGTTTTGGTGGTTTAAAGATGATTATGAATGGATCTATGATTAGTACATGAATGAGTGGTTTATTTGGTTGGATCTTGGCTTGATTAGTATTCGTAAGTAAGATTTGGTGTTGTGATGGTTGGATGGTGATTTGGTGAAGTTTGGTAGATAATTGGATTGGTAAAAAAATTGGAAATCACGTAAACATAGTTGTCGTAATGCCCGATTTTGCCTTAGACTGTTTTTGTTATTAACTTTAGGACCCGTGAAATCACTGTAAGATTTTGACATTTTCCATGTCTAGATAGTTCATGTTACGAGCTTCATTTTGATATGTCGTTCGCCTAAATCCGAGTTATGAGCGATGAGAAACGGCCATTTTAGGTAACGGTGTTTTGCGAGCGAACCCCCAAACCTTGAGTAAATTTGAGACCATAATTGAGACTCTTAAATGATTAATCGAAATACGAGAGAATTATGTCAAGTGAATAAGGCAGTTAGTAAAGTTCCCGCGAAAGAGTCGCCTTAAAATTTGTAACGGTTAATTTAGTAAAATTGGTGGAGCCGAGGGTACGCGAACGATAAACATAAATCGTTAAGGGTATAAGTGACCGTAAGCGACCGTTAGGGTATGAGTTAGTTTAGTCTAGTTTATTAAGGGACCGTAGTTTAATTCCGGATTATGTTGTTGTTCATAGGTTACCGAACCTACTCTAAGCTTAAGTCTACCTCGGAACACTCAGGCAAGTTTTCTACCCGTATAACTGTTTTTGTGATGTATATACGTATATGCATTATCTTGTGATAAGTGCATGATTGGTATTAGCAGATCTTGCGATATATTGGAGCATGTTGATATGATATATATGCATTCCTGTTTTGTAATCTTGATATCTCATTATTGATTAAATTGTTATAAACTGTATAATACCTATGCTAGAGATAGGCATTATTTGCATATACCCTTAGTATAGGGGACACAAAGTTTAACTTTTTTCTAAACCGGGAGGCGATGTTCCCGAATATATTATATATATAGTTTTCAAACTATTAATTGAATAATATTTATTCAATAGTTTTAAATTATAAGTGAATATTAGTTTGAATATTCATTCGAGGACTTACCACTCCGTTTATTTTATTAAATAATATTCATTATTTTCTTAAAGAATAATTTTTTGTTATTCGCCAAGTATTCGAGAAATGATTGATATCGTCAATCATTCTTACCTTAAATATTTTCATAAAGTTATTTTCAAAACTTTTACTTCATTTTCTTTGATAAAAGTAATTCGTTATTTCAATATTATTTATAGCATAATACTCAGATATTTTTTGATTTTAAGGGCTAGAGCGGATCCTAAAACTCGTTTTCAAATTTAAGATCTTCCTTAAGAAGGGGACTTGAATACTCGCTCAAAAATATGAGGGATCCGGCTCTATGGTGTATTTTATATTCGCAACAAGATTGCTGTTTTGAGAAAACAATTTGATTACTTGCCCAACGTTCGGGAAGTAAGTCCATCTAATTGAGTCGGCATAAGCGACAGGCCGGGGTACGGTCTATCAAGGTGTAAGAGGCTGGGTGACAGTCCATCAACGCGTGAGTGGCCGGGTAACGGTCTAGCTCGAGGTCCTAATGTGGCCAGGGTGATGACCGGCGAGGAATTCATCCATCTACTAGTAGAAAAGGTTACTTAATGGGTATCTTCGCCTGATCAGCAAGATATCGGGTTTATGCCAAAAAAAAATCTTTCCAAATTCATTGGGTATTACGACTCTGTTTATAGTGTTCAGAACAGAGGTTTTCAAGGAAAGTATGTGAAAGGCATATGTCATAGCCTACTCGTTTATTCGATTATTTAACTCAACTCAAATAAGAATGTAATAAGTAAATAGTGGATTAATCATCAGAGAGATCTCACAAAGTAACATCTGTCAAAGAATAAAGAAACATTGTTCATCTACAGACTTGAAGATTCACTGGAAGAAGTTCAAGAATTTGATCATGCCTCAGTGATATAAATCAAGATCGTGGATTTAATCAAGTGACAGAGATCTCGTCAAGGTATCATTTATTACAAGGATTCAATCAGAATATCAAAGTCAAGACATTAAGAAACATCACCAAAGTTAGTCACTCATGAATCAGACAGTACATCGAGTGTCAGCATTGAAGTGGCGGAATTGATTCTTAAGTCTCAGTGACTTTCAGAAGATTGTCAGAAGAATGGATGCTGCTCAGGGTTAGTATTAATTCTCTATTAATTAATTAAGTCATATAATTTAATTAAGAAAATAAATTATATCTGCAAGGATTAATTTATTGATTAATTGAATTAAATTGATTAATTAATTTAGAATTAATATTAAGGATTTACAGAATTTTAATTGGTTAAAATCTGTTTTAATTCTAAAAAGATAACTAATTGTACTAGTATGACAATCGGTATGACAATTGATAGTCATACCGAAAGTCATGCTAATTCAGTTGACTGTCTTGATGGAATTATTATTTAGATTAAAATCACTTATTAATTCAGTAAGACAATTTCATTTGTACTACTATGACAATTGGTATGACAATTGATTGTCATACCGAAAGTCTTGCTAGTTCATTTTAATTGTCTTGCTAGCTCTAAAGATTGTCACACCGAAAGTCTTATTGGACAAAGGATTGTCATACCAGTTCATTAATCTCGACTGTGTTGATTAAAAGAAGCAGAAGCATCCAATTCATAAACACTCACAAAAAGCAATCAAAAACAGAACATACTCAAGAACAAAAAGAAAAAGGAGCAGAAAAATATTACATCTCATCTGCAACTTCAAGATCAATTTCTAGATTGTAAAGTTAAATCCAATCAACTAGAAATACTTATCTTGTTCTTGTGTATCAATCTAGCGGATTAAAATCCCTAGAACTTAATCTCAAATCACATTTAGCATTTGATCTTTTAATTACAAAAATAGAAAAAGTTCATGTCGAATTTATTCTAAATTTGTAATAATTGATTTGAGATTAATCCCTTGTAACCGATACCGTAGTTGTAACACCTTTCAAGTTTAATAAAAGTTTTATTTAACTTGAATTTTGTTTCACAATTTTATTCCGCATTTTATTCGATTAAACGGTATTGTTTGCATTCAACCCCCCCTTCTACAAACAAATTGGGACCTAACAATTGGTATCAGAGCCTTCTGATTAATGTACAAATCTAGATCCTAGACTTTTGTGTTTCTTTCACTTCTTGAATTTTTTATTCACTCAAAAAATTCATAATGACTACACAAAAAGTTGGAACCGTTAAAATTCCACTTTTCGATAAAGAAAATTATGTTATGTGGAAGAAGAAGATGCTACTGTTTTTACAGGTTGCTAATCCCAAATATTTGCAAGTGTTGAAGAAGGGTCCAAAAATTCCTATGGTTATGGAACCAGAGGTAATAGAAAATGATGTGGTGATCACCAAAGCGAGAACTTATGTGAAGGATCCTGAGGACTTCTCTCCTGCTGAAATAGAAGAAGCTTCCCTGGATGCTAGCCTTCAATTAATCTTAGTAGATTCCCTTAATCCCCTGATGAATAGACATGTGATGAATTGTAAAGATTCCAAACATATCTGGGAAACTATTGAGATTATTAATGAAGGCACAGAGGAAGTTAGGGAGAACAAACTAGAAATCCTAACCTCTGAGTATGAATACTTTAAATCCAATCCAGGAGAAGGAATCACTGAAGTGTTTGAGAGGTACAATGCATTGATCAACAACCTGAACATTAATGGTAAATACTATTCCATCAGGGAGGTCAATAAAAAGTTCCTTTTAACACTGCCAACTCATCTCGAACATAGAATCACTGCCATAAGAGAAGCAAGAGATCTGAGTGAGATTTCTTTGGAAAGGCTCTATGGTGTGTTAAAGACTTATGAGTTGGAGCAGATTCAGCAGAAGGAAGTTTACGGGAAAGGAAGAGTGGTCAGCACGTCTACTGCTCTAGTAGCTGATGAACAACAACAACAACCACAATATCAACAACAATCTCAACAGTCAGAAAGAATGGTACAGTCTTCCAAGGTTGAAGATAATGTGATAGTAGCAGAATTTGATTCTCCTACTACAAATCAATCAGGAGATGATTATTATTCCTTGGAAGAACTGGAGCAATTGGAGGATGAGTCAATGGCCCTGATTGTCAAGAGATTCTCAAATGTCAGATTCAAAAGGAATCCCAAGTTCAAGTACAAGTCCAACTACAACAGATTCCAGAAAGGTGGATCTTCATCCTCTAACACCAGCAGTGGTGGGTATAAAACAGGGATGGTTGATCGAAGCACCATTCGATGCTTCAACTGTAATGAGTTGGGACACTTTACCACAGAATGCAGGAAGCCAAAACAAGCTAGGAAGAACTCTTACGATTCTAATCAAAAGAGTAAATCTGAAAGGGCGTACCTGGCAAAGGGAAGAAGCTGGGATGATACTGACAGTGAAGATGAAGAAGTTGGGAATCTTGCTCTCATGGCTAGTAATGCAAGCACCTCATCGTCAAGAAAAGAGGTAAAATTTACTGATGCTGAATTAGTTTATCATCTAGGAGGTTCCTTAGATTGTGCTCATCGTGATAATGAATTGTTAAATCAACAAATCAAAGACCTTGAGAAAGAGGTCAATGAATTAAGACTTGTGCACATTAATCAAGATAAACTAAAAGAACAAGTATCTTTTCTAGAGAATAGAGTTGACTGTTATAGACAACTCGAAACTATTCTCAAAGACAAGATCACCGGTCTTGAGGCTAAGGTTAAAGCTTACTTTAATTCTTGTTCGAAGTCCAAAGAGTTTTACAATAAGCAAGCTGTTAATCAAACACATGGAATAGGTTATGATTACAATGCTGCTATTGGAAAATTAGGCATAAACTCCCCTCCTCATGTATGTGCTAAAGGCAGGGAAGTACCACATGTGCTTAAGGGTGTTGATGAACCCCTCTATAAAGAATCAATTGCTGAACCATTTGATGAGACCTCTTTTATTATTCAAGAAGAAATCCGTGCTGAAGATAATGCTAATGGGAAAGTTGTCTCCAAGTCAAGTGTGTCAAAAGTTCCAGTCAAGGTTGTGAAAGCAACTGAGACTAACTCAGACACACATGAGTTGGATAACACAAATGCCATGTCTACCATGCATAAGTTGCCTATTGTTAATCCTTCTCATAAAGCATGTGGTGTTCCTGATTGTATGTCTTGTGCTTTTAATCTGTTGTTTGCTTATTTTAATGGTAAGCATGTTTCTAATGATAAGACTACTCCTCGTCAGCATGTGAATAATAGAAAGCATGATAGGTCTAAGACTGCTAGTCCTCCTAAAGCTAGAAAGGAGACATTTGTGCCTAAGCCTAACCAGAAATTTGTCAAGGCTGTTCACAAGGTCAAATGTTCAGTCATTGAGAACGTTGAGAATATTGAAATTAAGAATGTTGTTTTGCCTGATAAAGGCCAATTTTACAAGTATGCCGGACCCAGCCAAGCTTGGGTTCCGAAGAAGTTCTAATCCATTTGGATTGCAGGGCATTAAACAGGTACAACCGGTAGTGTGGATTCTTGACAGCGGATCATCAAGACATATGACCGGAGATAGAGCCCTGCTATCAAATGTGGTTGAGAAAGCTGGCCCAGTGGTTACCTTTGGAGATAACAGCAAAGGTTTAACGGAGGGATATGGCTGTTTGCAAGCTGGAAATGTTATCATTGAAAATGTATATGTTGTGCAAGGACTTGAACACAATCTGCTTAGCATTAGTCAGTTCTGTGAAAACGGCTACAATGTTTTATTCGACAAGCTGAAGTGTCAGATTCTGCACAAGAAAAGTGAAAAACCCTCCTTAATGGGAATCCGGAAAGGAAATCTGTTCGTAGCTGACATGAACTCTGGAAGCAATCTTGAAGTCAATTGTTTCTATGCAAAGGCATCGTCAGATGAGAGTTGGCTATGGCACAAGAGACTTTCCCATCTCAATTTCAAAACAATGAATTCTCTTGTCAAAAGAGAATTGGTAAGAGGTCTGCCTCAGCTGGAATTCTCTCCAGAAGGACTATGTGAGGCTTGCCAGAAAGGAAAGTCAAAGAAAGCAAGTCACAAAGGCACTGACACATCTTCCATAACTGGTGTTCTGCAATTATTGCACATGGATTTATTTGGTCCAGTTAATATCCTTTCTATGTCAAAGAAGTGTTACTGTCTTGTGATAGTTGATGACTATTCCAAGTATACGTGGGTTTTATTTCTTCACTCTAAGGATGAAACACCACAAGTTGTGATTGATCATATCAAGATGATTGAGTTAGATTCTAACGTCCCTGTTAGAGCAATAAGGTCAGATAATGGGACAGAATTCAAGAATACACTTCTCAATGGATTCTGTACAGACAAAGGGATTACCAGACAATTTTCAGCTCCTAGAACCCCTCAGCAAAATGGAATGGTAGAAAGGAAGAATCGTACATTGATTGAAGCTGCAAGAACGATGTTAAATGAATCAGGTCTTCCAATGTACTTTTGGGCTGAAGCTGTCAATACTGCATGTTATACTCAGAATCGAACTCTAATCAACAAAGACTTCATGAAAACTCCTTATGAGATTTTGAATGAACAGAAACCTTCTATCAAATACTTTCATGTATTTGGTGCCAGATGCTTCGTGCTCAAGGATGGAGATGATCGTCGTGGTAAGTTCGAGGCAAAGGCATATGAGGGTATTTTTGTTGGATATGGAAGAAGATCATATAGAGTGTATATCATTGATCAACACAAAGTAACTGAAAGTGTCAATGTTACATTTGATGACACTAAACTCCCTAGTATCCAAACTGAAGATCCTTCTGAGAAACTGAAGTTTGATGAGACGTCAGATTCAGAATCAGAACATGGTCAAGAACCTGAGGTTGTTGCTGGTGAAGAACCTGTTAATCCTGATGATACTCAAGGTAATAGTGATGGAAACTTTGGCAACAATGGAGATACCACTGCTACTGACGAAGAATCTTCAAGTCAACATGGCAACAACTCAGGGGGAGATGCTGAAGGATCATCTAGTAGGACACAACATCACAATGAATTTCAAGGCGAATCATCAAGATCAAATCTTCCAAGACAGACTGTCTGGAATAAAGCTCACCCTTTTGAGTTGATTATTGGTGATCCAGATGTTGGAGTCAGAACTAGACGTGCTACTCAAAATGAGTGTCTGTTCTCAGGATTTCTTTCTGAGATGGAACCTAAGAAAATTGAAGAAGCACTGACTGATCCAGATTGGGTAATTGCTATGCAAGATGAACTCAATCAGTTTGAAAGTCAACAAGTCTGGAAACTGGTACCTAGGCCTGTACACAAGAAAGCTGTTGGTACTAGGTGGGTATTCAGGAATAAACTAGATGAAGATGGTGTGGTTACAAGAAACAAGGCAAGACTGGTAGCTAAAGGGTATTCTCAAGCTGAAGGCATTGATTATGATGAAACCTATGCTCCAGTGGCTAGACTTGAGGCCATCAGGATATTTCTGGCATTCACAGCATTTTTAAACTTTAAAGTTTATCAAATGGATGTCAAGAGCGCCTTTCTGAATGGAAACTGGATGAAGAGGTATATGTAGAGCAACCTCCTGGTTTTGAAGATCCAGATCATTTGGATTTTGTCTTCTTTCTTTTCAAGACTATCTATGGGCTAAAACAGTCTCCAAGAAAATGGTATGACACTCTCTCTGAATTTCTTATTGAAAATAGCTTTATTAGAGGTGTCATAGACAAAACTCTCTTTTCTAAAAAACATAAGAATGATACTATATTAGTCCAAGTCTATGTGGATGATATAATATTTGGGTCTACTAATGATAATCTCTGTAAGAGATTTGCTAAGTTAATGCACAGCAAGTTTGAAATGAGCATGATGGGAGAGCTGAAGTTCTTTCTTGGATTACAAGTAAATCAAAGGTTAGATGGAACATTTATTTGTCAATCCAAGTATCTCAAGGAACTCCTCAAAAAGTACAATCTAGAGGATTCTGCATCAGCAAGGACTCCATCAACTACAGCTGTCAAGCTTGGACCATGTGAAAACTCCATTAAGGTAGATGTCACAAGCTACAGAGGTATGATTGGCTCGTTACTCTATCTTACTGCAAGTAGACCAGATATTATGTATGCTACATGTTTATGTGCAAGGTTCCAAGCAGATCCTAGAGATATTCATCTCGTTGCTGTTAAACGAATCTTAAGATATCTTAAGGGAACACCAAATCTAGGTATTTGGTACCCTAAAGAATCTGGTTTTAACCTTGTCGGATATACAGATTCAGATTATGCAGGAAGTGTTGTTGATAGGAAAAGCACCTCAGGAAGTTGTCAATTCCTAGGAAGCAGGCTAGTCTCATGGTACAGCAAGAAACAGCAAACAGTTTCCAACTCAACGGCCGAGGGTGAATATATTGCTGTTGGAAGCTGCTGTGCTCAGATCTTGTGGATTAGGAACCAACTACGAGACTATGGCTCTGTATTGAACAAGATTCCTATTTTATGTGACAATACAAGTGCAATAGCCATCACCAACAACCCTGTGCAGCACTCGAGGACAAAGCACATTGACATCAGGTATCATTTCATTAGAGAGCACGTCATGAATGGTACTGTTGAACTATTTTTTGTTCCAACAGAAGAACAAATAGCAGATATTTTCACTAAACCACTTGACGAATCCACATTTACCAGATTAGTTGGTAAATTGGGCATGTTGAATAGTTTTAGTGATTAATTTAGTTAATATCTGTGATCTGTTCTTGAATGAATTTACAAATGAATTTTTCATAAATGAAAAATTCATTTGCAAATTTATGTTATCATTTTATCATATTTCTTGCTTAATTCTATGTAATTTATAGTATCTTATCTGTTTTATTTTCCCTTCTTGTTAATTTAAAATATCTCAGAATATTTTATTTTCTCTAAAAATATTTGTCTATGAATTTTATTTGCTAAAATTTAACAGAAATCTATTTTTGGAATAAAAATAATTAATTCTGAAATATTGTCTTTGATTCTGTAAATATTATAAGTCTGTATTTCAGTTTTACTATTTTGTAAATATTTTCTAATATTTTTACTAAGTTATATAAGTCTTTTTAAATTTATAAATGTGTGTGTTTCTGTGTTTAAAGCTGATATGACAATCGGTAAGACAATTGAAATTGTCTTGCTGAAAGTCATTTCAGTTTAAATTTTGTTTATTATGTTATTCAATATAGTTTTATACTGGCAAGACAATCGGTATGACTATCAATTGTCTTGCCAGTTATAAACCATATATATAATTATTTTCCTTTTAGCATTTTACTGGTATGACAATCGGTATGACTATCAGATTGTCATACCAGTTATAATTTTAGTATTTATTCTATTGTTTTTCTTTCTCCTTCTTTGCCTGGTATGACAATCGGTATGACAATCCCGGATTGTCATACCAGCTATATGTATATCCGTGTATGTCCGAATCTCATTAACAACGAATAATTATATAAAGACTTGTAATGTATATAAAGACTTGTAGTTTCAGCTCTGATCGGTACGAAAAACCCTACTCGTTCATCTTATCTTATTAATAAAATTCGAATCGAAAGAGCAAGTACTTAAATCTTCTCTTCGATCGGTCTTTTTTATCTATCTCACACAAAAAAAAATGGGGTTTTTGTTCAATCCATTATCTGCTTTAAATGGAATTAATAAAAATGGGCAATCCTGAGCCAAATCCTATTTTACAAAAACAAACAAAGGCCCAGAAGGTGAAAAAGGGATAGGTGCAGAGACTCAATGGAAGCTGTTCTAACAAATGGAATTGACTGTGTTGCATTGGTAGAGGAATCCTTCCATTGAAACTTCCGAAAGATGAAGGATATACTATACATACGTACTGAAATACTCTATCAATGATTAATGACGACCTTAATCTGTATTTTTATATGAAAAAAATCGAACAGTTTTTCTTCTTAATTTTCTCTCTTCTCTCTCTTCGAACCAAAACCTTCGAACTACTCTTTCTTTGCTCGAGTTTTTACTCAGCTTACTAATTCATCACTTTGTGGTATATACATACAAGTATATACATACAAAGGTGCTGTTGAATTTTTGTTAAATCTATATTTTATTTCGATTTGTGTTTATTGATTTTGAGCATTTTTATTTCTTATTTTAATTTCTGATTTGTGTCGTTTGGTCTTTCAAAACTGTGTTTGTGAGTTAGGAATTTTAACGAGATACATTTCTGTCTAAATTTTTCGATTATAATTAATTTAATTCGAATTATTAAATTAATTTAATTAATTCGAATTTTCTTAATATTATTCTTAAAATTCTGAAAAGCGTGTGTCTTATTATTATTTTAAATGGCTCTCAATTTCCAAATTGTCGCGCATAATCAGGTTGGTTATTTTAATCCGGAAAAATGTGATGTTGAAAAATTTAAGCCATGGATTAGATTTTTAAATGACCATTCGATTGTTAGCTCTGCTATTAAATCAAATGTGATTTTAAACGTCGATCTACTTAGACTGATTTGCACAACCTCTACTGTGGCCGATGATTCAAAATCTTTTTCATTCACCGTCGCAAACACACAGTATGTAGTTGATGAAACAGTCGTCAATCGTGCGTTAAATTTTCCACTAGACAATTTCTGTAATTTACCCTCTGAAAATGATATCACAAATTTTTTCAATGCTATTCACTATCAGGGGGTGATCAATTTAACCAAACTTTCTAAATCAAATTTGGTGTCTGAATGGGATATTTTCTTTGATACACTTTCCAAAGTGTTTGCCAACTGCACAAAATCCAATTTTCATAACATCACTTCCACTCTGCAGTATATTGGTCTTGCGGTTGTTTTCAATCAAAGGATCAATTTTGGCAAACTACTTTTTCCCATTCTCTTGAGACGTCTAACTTCTGCTTTACGTGATCATTCTACAAATCGTAGGGTATCATGTTACTATGCTCGTTTTCTCATGCTTATAGCAGATCATCTTCTCACACCTGAACACAAAGCCCTTTTTGCTAACTCTGCGGTAACCGAACCCCCTCCAGTTAGAAAAAAGATTTACACTCGCCAAGACACAACCTTCAAATTTATGCAAGTTCCAGTACTTGTATCTGCTTTCATGGCCACTTATATTCCCTTACCTATTTTCAATCTTCCCGGCCATGAACAGCAACCTCAACCTCCAGTGGTTCAAGCCACCCAGGCTCCTCCAACATCAGATGCTCTTCCATTACAGGTAGTAATTCCTCACTCTCACTCCCTTCCTACTTCTGTTGAAAGACCCCCAGTGGTTGATAGGGCTGACCATGAAGTTATAGAACCACAGCTTCAATCCCAGGTCATAGAGCCAAACACAGAGTCACATTCTATCTCAACCTCTCCTCCACTGTCTAAAATGTTACCCAGGAGATTACTAGGAAGTAGTACATTGTTAAATATGAGTGAACCCTCAGCTCTGCCCCCTCCTAAGAAAAGAAAAACATATTCTGAGGCATCTGAAAGCCCATCCTTGTCCTCCCAACAGGACATGGACTTTGAAATGGCCAATGAACAGTTACTAGAGGCATTCTCTCAACAGGATGCATCTATTGAAATTCGCCATAGGGCCATGGCATCTTGTACTGAGTCAAGCACAATTCCATTACTCACAATGGAACCATACACTTCCCCAGATCATACTCAGGACACACAGCGAGGAGTGCACGTAGAGTCGGTTACAGTGCCTGCCATAGTTACGGCAGAAGAGCAGTCACATGCTTCAGAGGGAAAATCTGACTCTCCGCCATCTTTAATAGAGTCATTTTCTCCCCTCCCAGATCCAACACCTCTGGCTCCCTTATGGGATTCTCCACTCGCAGATTTATCTGGAGAAAGTGGAGGGCAACTCGGTCAATCTATCCCTGAAGCAATTCAGACATCTATTCCAAAAGATTTGATAGTATTGACTGAGGATCGGGACTCGCGAATTCCCATTGCACCACCACTGACCTCTCTTGAAGAGGCTAGGGTGATTTTTAATGCAGGTACAGAAGAACAGCAACAGGAAGACTCCTCACGAGCAATTATATTGAGAGAAACACATGCACGTGAGGTGAGTGAACCAAACACGAGTGAAATTCAGGTGAGAGCACACACAGACACTGATACTGTAAACCTGTTAGCTCAGATTGCTGCCCTAAAAGAAGAACTTGCTAAAAGCCAAGCTGAAGCTCAAGCATTCAAAGCACAAGTGGTTGAACGGTCTTCTTCTTCCACCTCTGTCAACAATCAGCTTGCAATCATAAGAAATGACATCTCAGATCTAAAGACCACTGTAATACCAAAGCTCAATTCTATTCAGGACACTCCAACTCTATCAGCTGATGACATATCCAACTTCTGCTCTCTACATACAAGAATGACTTCTCTTGAAGACCTCGTTGAGATGAATCATTCACTGGACTCCTCAAGATTTCTAAAGATAGAGACGGGCATGGAACATCTCAATGAAGGGATGAAGCACCTATATTACATGATCAAGAATTCTCATTGCCCTAATGAAGAACAAAGAGCTTATTTTGAAGGACCGTCTGGTGGAGGATCAGGCTCTGGAGGTGATGGAAGTTCCAAAGGAAGGTCGGTAGAGGATCCCTCAACAAAGGGGGAGAAGAAAGGGAGTAGTGCCAAAGGGAAAGAAAAAGATACCTCTGCTGGAAATAAAGGAAAGGCTGATGATGTCTACTACAGTGGAGAACAGGATGACATTGATATTTTTGACATTCCCACTGAACCAGTTCAGGAAGATAAAGATGGGTTATTTGAAGCTGAAGAGGAAAGTGATTTTGAAGATTGGGAAGAAGAAGATACAGTGGATCCTATGTTTGAGAAAGAATTTCAGAAGGAGCAATCAGAGATGAAAAGAAAAGAAGCTGAACTCAAGAAGGTCTCTCAGATCATTGACAGGAGGAAAGACATACAAAGAACAGAAACTCTTCAAAAGCAACGTCTTCATGACATTAAGGCTCAAGAAAGGAGAAGAGATGTCAGACTAAAGATTGGTGAAAAATGGGATGAAGCTAGGAGAGTACTCGATATGCCTCAGCTGAGCACTAACAATGATAGGCAGTTCTTACATCTTCTTGACAAGCTGGAAATCTCAAATCCTAACAATGACATGTACATGAATGCTATCAAGACTGAAGTCTCAAGGATCACAGCTGCTTTTGATAGATCCCTAAATGAGATGAGCATTTTTGTATATTGTCAGAGTGAAGGATCATTCAAGGTGTCACTTCATCTATTTGAGAATCGTTCTTTGTCAGAGATTTGGGTTCTTTTAAACAAAGTCAAAAGAAGCTCAGAATTGAATGAAGTTCTTCGAGAAAGTGTTGGGTCCCAATGTGTTTGTAGAAGGGGGGTTGAATACAAACAGTACCAAATAATCGAATAAAATGCGGAATAAAAAATGTGAAACAAAATTCAAGTTAAATAAAAATATTATTAAACTTGAAATGTGTTACAACAACTGTATCGATTACAAGGTATTAATCTCAAATCAATTATCACAAATCTAGAAAAATTCGACATGAACTTTTTTCTATTTTTGCAATAATTAGAATCAAATGCTAAACGCGATTTGAGATTAAGTTCTAGGGATTTTAATCCGCTAGATTGATACACAAGAACAAGATAAAGATTTCTAGTGGATTAGATTTAACATTACAATCTAGAAATTATGATCTTGAATAAAGCAGATGAAGAATAATATGTTTCAGAGGCGGCTGCACTTTTGTTCTTGTATTTTGATTGAGTTAAAAATGATATGCTGCTTCTCTGCTTCTATTTAATCAATCAGCTGAATCAATTGAATTGGAATGACAATCCTTTAAGCTTGCAAGACTTTCGGTAGGACAATTGAATGAACTAGCAAGACAATCTGAATGAACTAGCAAGACAATCAGAATGAACTAGCAAGACAATCATCCTCCTGATGTAACTTTCGGTGTGACAATTGAATCTGGCCTAGCATGACAATCGGTATGACAATCCTGATTGTCATGCTAGTTCATTTTCAATTGTCTTGCTGATTTAATGCTTGAATTTAATCCAATTAAACTTCTGAAAATTCCTAAAATTCCTAGAATTAAATCAGAATTAATTAATCAATTAATTCAATTAATAAATAAATTATTCTTCGCAGATATAATTTATTTTCTTAATTAAATTAGATGACTCAATTAATTAATAGAGAATTAATTCTAGTCTTGAGCAGCAACCATTCTTCTGTAAATCTTCTGAAAATCACTGAAAATTATGAATCAATTCCACCACTTCAACGTTGACACTCGATGTACTGTCTGGTTCATGAGTGACTAACTTCCGTGACGTTTCTTCATGTCTTGACTTTGACACTTTGATTTTCTTCAGATTAAATCCTTGTAATTTATTGATACCCTGACGAGATCTCTGTCACTTGATTAAATCCACGATCTTGATTTATATCACTGAGGCATGATCAACTTCTTGAACTTCTTCCAGTGAATTAACTCCTCAAGTCTGTAGATGAACATTGTCTCTGAATCCTTTGACAGATATTACTTTGCGAGATCTCTCTGACGGTAGATCCACTATTTACTTATTACATTCTTATTTGAGTTGAGTTGAATCCTCGAATATACAAATAGGTCTATGACATATGACTTACAGAAAGGCTTAAAGAGTTTGCCAGCAGGGCTAGTCCTCAAGTGGTCAACAATCCTCATCAGGTGAGATTCTTTAAGTCTGATTATCTTCAAATCTGTCAGCTAGATGTACAATCTCTTAAAGACTACTCAGCTAAGCATCTGGTCTGGATGGAACATCATTTGAGAACTGCTGGATATTCATCCATGTTGAAGACTCAAGCTGCTGACTGATTCAAGCTTATTGTGAAAAGAATGTTAAAAGGTACACTCAACTCAAGAATAAGATGAAGTCAGTTGGAGTTCAACCAGTCAGACCTGCAGCTTCACTTCAGAAAAGGATCGTGTCTTTGACAAGGAATTGCTTGAAGATTTAGAAGAAGGTGAAGTCAGAAGAGAAGACAACTGAAGTCAATTCGCTCAAACTCAATGTAATATGATTAGAGCTTTATGAATCAAGATAGTCTAATGTAGTATATGTTCAGGCTAGAGGGAACCATTTATCTCTGTATTCACTTGTAAATTTCATTGGAATCTGGAAAATGTTAAATATAATCCAGAACTTTTCTGCTATTTTACTTTACATTACTGTTTATATCTTTTCTTATTTGTTAGTTGAGTTATCCTCTAGGTATTTGTTGTTATTGTCTAACAAGCAAATAGGGGGAGATTGAAAGGCATATGTCATAGCCTACTCGGTTTATTCGAGTATTTAACTCAACTCAAATAAGAATGTAATAAGTAAATAGTGGATTAATCATCAGAGAGATCTCACAAAGTAACATCTGTCAAGAATAAAGAAACATTGTTCATCTGCAGACTTGAGATTCACTGGAGAAGTTCAAGAATTTGATCATGCCTCAGTGATATAAATCAAGATCGTGGATTTAATCAAGTGACAGAGATCTCGTCAAGGGTATCATTTTATTACAAGGATTCAATCAGAATATCAAAGTCAAGACATGCAGAAATGTCACCAAAGTTAGTCACTCATGAATCAGACAGTACATCGAGTGTCAGCATTGAAGTGGCGGAATTGATTCATAAGTCTCAGTGACTTTCAGAAGATTGTCAGAAGAATGGATGCTGCTCAGGGTTAGTATTAATTCTCTATTAATTAATTAAGTCATATAATTTATTAAGAAATAAATTATATCTGCAAGGATTAATTTATTGATTAATTGAATTAAATTGATTAATTAATTTAGAATTAATATTAAGGATTTACAGAATTTTAATTGGTTAAAATCTGTTTTAATTCTAAAAAGATAACTAATTGTACTAGTATGACAATCGGTATGACAATTGATAGTCATACCGAAAGTCATGCTAATTCAGTTGACTATCTTGATGGAATTATTATTTAGATTAAAATCACTTATTAATTCAGTAAGACAATTTCATTTGTACTACTATGACAATCGGTATGACAATTGATTGTCATACCGAAAGTCTTGCTAGAATTGTCTTGCTAGCTCTAAAGATTGTCACACCGAAAGTCTTATTGGACAAAGGATTGTCATACCAGTTCATTAATCTCGGCTGTGTTGATTAAAAGAAGCAGAAGCATCCAATTCATAAACACTCACAAAAAGCAATCAAACAGAACATACTCAAGAACAAAAAGAAAAAAGAGCAGAAAATATTACATCTCATCTGCAACTTCAAGATCAATTTCCAGATTGTAAAGTTAAATCCAATCAACTAGAAATACTTATCTTGTTCTTGTGTATCAATCTAGCGGATTAAAATCCCTAGAACTTAATCTCAAATCGCATTTAGCATTTGATCTTTTAATTACAAAAATAGAAAAAGTTCATATCGAATTTATTCTAGATTTGTAATAATTGATTTGAGATTAATCCCTTGTAACCGATACCGTAGTTGTAACACCTTTCAAGTTTAATAAAAGTTTTATTTAACTTGAATTTTGTTTCACAATTTTATTCCGCATTTTATTCGATTAAACGATATTGTTTGCATTCAACCCCCCCTTCTACAAACAAATTGGGACCTAACAGATCTTGAGAGTAATCTGACATGTATTAGCAAAAGACGAGTACGACCAGACCTACAATTTCATATTAATACATTTTCGCATGTACTTTAACATTGTAATTTTAAAATATTTATTTATTTTTAACATAGTGCATATACAAGTAAGTGTTATCATATAATAAAATAAATATTGATAATTTCTTAAAATTATTTGTTTAGTGTCGCCGTGAAGGACAACTTAGTGTCCTAGTTTGATTCCCATACAATTCATTTACGTGTAACATTATTCTTGACAAAAAATATCGAATTACTTAATATAGCATAAAAGATTACAAGTGTTATTTATAATAATAGTAGCGTGTTAGCTTAGTGAAAAATACATGCCTTAAATTTTAGTAAAACTTTTCATTTTATAAATTTGGTAATGGTGCATACGTAATTGTTCCTTAAAATCGAATAAAGTGACAACTATTAATCTTATTAAGTACGATAAAGTACGAGAGTATATGCAGTTTAAAACTGTATACCATGATTCCATTTTTTTGATTTAGTGGATTTTTCTTATTTATCAATAAAAAATTATGAATTTTATTAGAATAATTCAATTACGCATTAAACGAATTTATAACATTTAATAATTTATTTTGGCATGTGCACAATATTTTATATTCAGAATTCATATTATTCATATATTTCTGCTAGCTCGTAATTATCGAGGAGAGTTTGTAAAGATCGTCCTGTGATACTTGAAATGTAGTATAACCACAAAATTAGTAGAAACAATAATCAAACGTCTACTTTTAAGTTACAAGAACGTAATGTTGCGTTAATTTTTTTAATAATCAATGAACAAGGTATCTCACTTTTAGCGAGATATGATAGTTCTATAGTTGATCGTATTTGGAGACGGAGTGCCCGCCCAAAACTCTTTTATGCTTTATTGGATGATTTGAATATTTGATGAAATTTTCTTTCATAGCAAATAAAAAACTAAAGAGAAAACCCAAAAATTATTTGTATTTTATGTGTTGCTAAGATATAATAATTATGTAATAAAATTTAGAAAGATGCAAACTCACAAAAAATATGATCAAATTTTATAATATCTTGTGTCTTAGTTTAATATTGGACTGTTGAGAAATAAGGGGATATTCTTAACGACACAAATTTAGATCAAAATACTCAAAAGAGCACACAAAGTAAATATGAAAAAATATGTTATTATCTAACACATGTTATACTTTCGTTAAGAGTGATTTGTGAATATTAGGAGCCCAAAAAGATATGTCGCATGTGTTGAAGCAGCTTCACACATATAGCATATGCGTTCTTCTACATTCATGCATATTGTATATGTGTTCTTCCAGTTACTTGCATGAAATACAAGTATTAATCAAGTTTCACCCGATACTTCAATAAGTTAAATGATAAAAGATGTATTCCTGATTTTGATCACATATGTGGTGCTGACATCGCCCACGTGATTCACTACTTTTATCCTCATTTTGATTGCAGGGAATAACCATGAATATGGACTCTTGTCAAATAGCAATACAACGTTTTGTTTAATCTCATTATGCATGCTTGGAAAAAAACTAAAAAATGTTTTAACATGTGAATATATGAAAGCCTTGTGCCCCGTTTGACAAATCTTAAATTTGAAAATAAGATTTGATTTTAAATTTTGATAATAAGTATTTTGATTTAAAAGAAGGTTTACATATATATATTTTTAAACAAGTAAGTAACTTACTACGTGTAAGTACAACTCCTTTTGACGTCGGTTAGCACAGTACAACTTTGAAAGAAAGTATAAAATAAATTTTTTTATAGTTAACAAAAAACGAGATTATCAATCGTCGGGAGATGGGGTTAGGGATGTATATCGGGTCACTTCGGGGGTCCCCTCCCCCGATCTTCGAGTTCGATATCGATCCCCGAACCTTTTTATAAATTATTTTAAATTTTATTAATATTATCATGTATATTTTAATAATTTATTTATCATTAAATATAAATATGTTATTATTGACATATACAATCGGGGTCGGGGAAATCGGGGCGGGGAGACGCTAATCTCGACCCTGTCACGGTCCCAGAATTATTTTATAGAACTTTCCTCGTTCCCGACTCCTTCCCCGAAAAACTCCTGAATACCCGAGCCAAACAGGGCGGGGATCAGATTGGGGTAAGGCGATGTGAAATGAATGCCCATCTTTATAAGAACATCTCCAACAATGACCTCTTGTCAGCCATAAAAGCATACGTGACACTCAGATATAGATATTAGTTAAAAAAACACCACTCCAACCACATCACCTGTTAGCAAAAAATTTAGATATTTTCTATCTGGTCTTCTATATCTGTTGAGTCTGTAGTCGTTAACTAAATCATCCACGTCAGATTTAATCAATGTTTAAACTTAGATCTACACATTAATAATATATATATAATATTTAATACATAAATATTAAAATTATTATTTTAATTATAATATTTTTAATTTATATAATATTAAATGTGAAAAAAATTGTTCTCTTATTAACAAAATTTATTAATTAATTTTAATATATATAGTACAATATATCTTAGTGATTTTTTATTAGTTATTTTTTATATTATATGTTATTATATTTTCAGTTGTAATAATTATTAAATTGCAATTATATTTTTTCATGTATTAAACTAAGTATTAACTAAATTTATTTTATTATTTAAGGTGTCTATATATACATATAAATATGAAAAATAGGAATAAAATAATATTTTTGAATATAACTAATGATTATAACTAATACCACTGGAGTGCATGCTTTTACAGGTTCAATAAAATTTTAGATAATCCTAATTTGCCTAACCATTTTAAGTATGCTCTAAGTGATTAATAATACCCATTTTAATACACAAATCACATTTGTATACTCTTCCTATGTGTAAACCTTTTCCATCATGTTTTCCTTCGGGGCAAGATTCAAGGTTTCTGTTCTTCTTCATTGCAAGAATAAAGAATTTTTGTGAATAAACTTATATATAAAAAATCTTTGACCAAAAAAACTTTTACAACAAATATATATACTCCTATGAATAAAATACAAGAAAAATGATATATGTGAGATGTAATGGAGCATGTTTATATAATTAATTATTCGTATATTGTATGACAAATGAGCCAAGTTATAGGGAGTTGTTGGTCCGATGGAGGGTATGGTAGAGTCTTAGGCTATTTTATGGGGAGCTAATACGAGTATTATTGAGGCATGTAAGCAAGGTTTCATGGCATTCATTTAGAGACGACTCGTAGAGAGGTATTTGATGTTTTAGATTGTCAAAAGGTAGCCTTCCCCCCCCTAACTAGAGGAGCTGGCCTCCAGTTCAACACGATGCATGCTAACAACTTCCTCTCAGGGCAAACTTTTAGAAGCGTGTCTGTTATCCCAGATGCCACGAGTCGAACAACGGAGTATATGGCAAACTATGGTATGGAGAATGTCTCCCCTTTTGTTGAAGCTCCTGGTACTTTTGGGAATCTGCAGTACTATCTGGACCGAGATAAGGGATTGGCTATTCCCATGAACATTCTTCCGAACTTCGGTTTGGGTGATGTTTTGGAGGGCTCCCCCGGTCCCCTATCATTAATGTTTATAGTCCTGTTGTGACTGATTAAGAATGCCCAAATGTTGTTCTTTGATGTGTGTAATCCCATTGTTCCTGCTCCCATGCTGATTGAAATATCTCAGGATAATGCTATTGGAAATCCAGCAGCAGGGATATCTATCTCCATGACCAATAGTCTTGATGCTAGTAATGGTGATAGTGCTTTGGCCCTAGGTCATAACAAGATAACAGATGTCTCAGTGGGTCAATCCTCTCAAACTCTTTCCAGGCAGAAAGGTAAGGAGAAAGTGCCCGCAGGCTACTCTTTCAACGAGGATGGTCTTTTCAGTCAGATAGCTATCCAAATTCTGGAGAGTGGGAGCTTCTTTGACACGTAACCTGTTGATTTAGATGCTGAAATCTTTGAAGGCATATTTCCAAGGACATACTTGAAGGTGCTGTGGTCGGGAATCTTGATTCAATCTTGGCAAGTGCTAAACCACTCAAGTCCCGTTTGGGTGTGTTGGCAAGACTACGTAGCTGTATGAATAGTTACGCGATAACTCAACATAATAACAACACTAGAACATGACAGGTTAATAATACTACGTTTACACAAGAAATCAGGAAGAATGAAGACAAGGCAAATACAAAGAATCAGAAGATTAGAAGAAAGCCTGAAGTCTGTCTATAGGTCACTGAAAGAAGTTCATTAATATGATCATGCCTCAGTGAAGAACAAAGGTTAAAGACTTTCAGGATTTCAGAAAGGTTGAAGATTCAGTATACAAGTGCTACCGGAAGATTTCAGTGTATTGGCATTGATTGAAGATATACAGTGTTCGAAGCATAGGAATCTGAAGAACTAAAGATAGGGTATAGACAGAGGTTAATGAAGACGTTGTCTAAAGTACCAGAAAGGATTCCAGTGAAAGTGCAGTTGTTTATTGACAGTCAGTGTTCGAAGCAATAAAGTTGAGGTAAGCTTAACAATGTAATCAAGGCTATAATATGAAGACCTGAATTGGGGTTAGTCGTCTGTGAACCAGACCAGTTGCACTAGGCGTCAACAGCTCGTGAAAGGAATCTGAGTATTATTTATAGAAGTATTGTTAAGTTGAGGAACGTACTTGGATTGACCGTTTATATGTTAAAGTACGAGAAGAGGTGCGCGGGTATACGGCTCAACAGCTCAGGGGACTAGCGAAGTTTAAAGTTTAATTGGTAAATTAAATAAATTTATTTAAATGACTTCAATATAAATTATTTAATAAACTTAAATTGATTTATCTTATAAACTTTAAATAAGTTTATTTTATAAATCTAAATTAGTTTATTAATATAAGTTATATTTAAGTTTATTTTATAAATTAATTTAATTACAATTTAAACTTAAAAAGAAAAAGAAAAGAAACAAAAAAAAAAAAAAGAGAAAAGAGAAAAGAAAAGAAAAAGAGAAAAAATAAGAAAAGAGAAAAGAAAAAGAAAAAGAAAACAAAACAAAAAAAAGAAAAGAAAAAAAGGGAAAAGAAAAAAAAACAAAAAAAAATAAGTATAAGAAACTACATGTGACACATGTCGCCACAGGTGGTAGGTTAAGGTTAGTTTTTTTGTTAAGTACAAAAATTGTACTTGTAATCCCCTGTGGTCGCCACAGGGGAGTTAGAATAATAAACAGGAAATTCCCCCTTCCCCCCTTTTGTCGCCACAGGATGTTTCCAAGGTGTCGCCACACATACCAATCGCCACAGAACTCAGAGTAATAAAGATGTCGCCACAGAGCTCCTCAATCCTCAGCCACACAATTTTATTGTGTATAAAGTCTACACTTTGCAGCAGATCTGAATGAGAACTGTTTATCTTCTTCTCCAACAAAAAGAGAGCTGATAAAACAAGAAGCGGAGATTTACAGAGGAGTTCAAGCTACTTGAATATCCGTTTAACTTCTCACCGGAGTAACGTTATAATGCCCGATTTAATTCTTGTCTATTCTTAGGGGCATTATAATCGTTACCTGGTAATTAAATCCTAGTACAAATAAAAGCTAGATTATTGTATATGATTTGATTTGTAAATTTTTGTAGTAGCTAGTAACTTTGTTATTCTTCGATTGTAGCCGGTTAATTTATTTACCGGAGTGTAGCAACACCCTCGAGGATTTATATTCGAATATATATTTCCCCGAATATCTTGTGTTCCTCGTTTTTATCGTTCCAAACACTATTCCTCTCAAGAACACAAAATACTAACCGAGCACTAAATTTTTATCCGCTAAAGATTCGAAAGAATTTTTAATTTAGTGATTATCGTATTCAACCCCCTCCCCTTCTACGATAATTCGGGACCTAACAATTGGTATCAGAGCTGACTGATTAATACACAAATCAGGATCCTTAAATTAATTTATTTTATTAATTTTCATTTACTTAATTTTAATTTATAAATTTGATTTAGCAAATTATTTTATAAATTTAGTTTAAATAAGTTTATTTTATTAACTTAATTTAAATAAATTTATATTATAAATTTAACTAAATTAATTTACTAATTAAATTTTAGGAAATAAAAATTTCAATTTAAATTAATCTTCTCGAATTATTTTCTGCCAGATTTGCTTGAACCAGAATATAGCTGCCATTTGTTTACTAACAAAACAAAAAAAACAAGTTTTGTGGTTGCCATTTTATTCCATAAGTTTGGTAAGAGTGAACGACAGCTAGATTCATTGGATGTCACGCGCAAACGAAGGTGCAGACTGCAGCAGCTACGCGGTTGGCTACACGCGCGAGAAGTCATGCACGAATCTGTGTCGTCCAGCCACGCGCGGAGTAACTGAGTGGTTTCCAGATTTTGAAGGACACGCACATTGTGGCACCGCTAAGTGTAGTAGTCTGGCGAAAGGCTGAGGTTTGTCGCCACAGCCGTGACTTGTCGCAATACAGAAAAGTTTTTATTTCTCCTAAGGCAACAGCTGCGACCTCGTTTGTCGCCACACACACAAGTCGCCACAGCAAAGTCGGCGCAATGACGGCGATAACGGCGCAATTCAAACTCTGTTGCGACCTCCTCCTGACACACCTCCTTGTCGCCATACTTCATGATTTTTTATTTCTGATTTTTTTATTTTTTCAATAAATTTAAAATTCTTAAATTTAAATTTTTCTTAAATAATAATTTACATTTTATTTAATTTTTAAGAAAATTCGAAATTCTTGAAAATTAAATTTTACGTAAAAATTTATTTTTGATTAATTTATTTTCTAAGAAAATTAAAAATAATGGAAATTTAAATTTTTCTTAAATAATAAATTAAGGGTACTCAAGGATTGGTAGACTCAGGATTCCTCCGGGCTTTTAAAGTGGATTTTAATCTTTTGAAGAAAACGAAGACCATTTGCTATTCAGACGGAAAATTCCTGAACATGGAAATTGTTAATAATGGTTTTCTTACTCCAAGAGAATTGATTTCAAGACCTACAGACGAAAAAATTTGT